>NC_091589.1:7696312-7718812 GCF_042767895.1 Penaeus vannamei
TAATCATTATAGACGGTAAATGATAAAACAATGAAAATATAGGAAAATCAAAATAATGATAATGACAGTGATGAGGGTAATTATGGCATAGTACATTCATATTGTGCTTATTCATTAATTAAGCCGACCATCCATGTTATATTTCGTTAGTAGTTATCGATATGAATCTCTTGATACTTAATGTGTTTGAAGAAAAATGATCATGATACTTGTCATTTCTATTGCTACAGTGATAACAAAAAAAGTAATCATAACAATAATGATGATAATGATAATAATGGTTATCATTAATAACCATTATTATCATTATCGTTATTATCTCTCAATATTAGTATCATTTATGTGGAAGACAAAAGACACGTTAATATTTTAGCATTTGTGGAGTTTCATTCGAGGGATCACTTGCCGCCCATCAAAATGTATACAAATTCCAATGTTTTGCTCTGGCTGCAACTATGCACTTGTGTTTATTCATTTTTGATACATTTCAAAACATATAGCGTATTTGTTATTCTTGAAAATCTCGTTTCTTATTTCAAAACGGTTATCTTAAAAATAATCATATACATTTTGCAAGTTTAAAGGCGCGTGTCACGCAATAAAATCCAAACGATTATTTTTCACACATTTATTTTATGGCCTTTTGAGCCTAAACATTAACGTAAAATCATTACATATAATCCTATACTATTTTCACATGCGTTTCAACATAAAATATCTATCAAATACTCCTTGAATGGCCAAATGAAGAGTTACAAAATAAAATGCAAGAAGTATTTGGCATCTATTCGGAGGTAGGATGCGCATGCGTGTTGACCAGCTGATTGGCCAGTTTGGTGTGTCAGTGTGACAAAGCCTAAAAATTACGTGTCTAAATAGATAGATGTCGACAAACAAAATAATAATAATAATAATAATAATAATAATAATAATAATAATAGTAATAATAATAGAATAAAATGAGAGGGGAAGACTACGAAAAACAAGAAAAACAAGGATAAAATCACATTACGAATATATTTCTGGTGACAAGAAATGGGCAACGGGAGGAGAGAGGAGGACAAGGGGCTGGAATGCTTGAAGCAGGAATTCATAATGAAAAATAATAATAATAATAATGATAATAAAATAACAGTCGACAAAAAAAGAACAGAAATCACGTGACCTGACAGTTTTGTTGACGAGAGGAGAGGGTGGGAGGAGGGGGGGGGGGGAAGACCTTTCTTCAACCTTCACACGTGATGTTATTATCGAAATTAGATAAAAAAGAAAAAAAAAATAGAAATCATGTGACCAAATACGCATTTGTGTAAAGAGGTGTAAGAGTAAGTGGGGAAGGTAGGGGGAAAGAGGATGGAGGGAGGGGAGGAGGGGGCAGAGGGAGAGAGGAGGAGGGGGAGAGAGGAAGAGGGAAATAGAGGGAGGGGGGAAGAGGGGTAGGGAAGGGAGCGGAGGAGACAGGAGGGAGAGGAGGAGGCAAATAAAGGGAGGGAGGGGAGGAGGGTAGCAGAAGGAGAGAAGATGAGGGAAATTGCGGGAGGGAGGGAAGGGAGAAGAGGAGGGAAACAGGAGGGAGTGGGAAGAAGGGAGTAAAAAAAGATATAGGAATGAAAGAAGAGGGAAAGAAAGAGGGTATAAAAAGGAAGAAGAGGGAGGGGAGGAGGAGGATAGCGGGTGCAAGGGAGGGAAAAGAAGGAGCGTAGCAGGGAGAGAGGAGGGAAAAAGGAAGAAGCCGAATGAAGGAAGGGAGAAGGAGAATAACAGGAGAAAGAGGAAGAGGAGGATTGAGAAGGCATAAAGACAAAAATATCACAAAATAATAGTATCTCTGATAAATATAACGAGGAAGAGAGAGAGAGAGAGAGAGCAATGTAAAAGAAGGAGAATAGGTAAGGGGGAAAATCGTACACACGTAAAAAAAAAAAAAAAAAAAAAAAAAAAAAAAAAAAAAAAAAATCTATACAAAACAAAAATATATAATAATAATGATAAATTGCGATTAACCGTAATATACGTGGAAGAAGGCACGTGGAAAAAACACAATCGAAAACAGAGATTAGAGTGGTGGGGGAGAGGGTGGGAGGGGAGGGGGGGAGGAGGGAGAAGGAGTAAGGAAGAAGAGTGGAAGAGGTAGGGGGAGGAGTGGAGGGGGGGAGAAGAGAGGGAGGAGGAGAGAAGTGAGGGAGGGGAGATGGAGAGGAGGGTGTGGGGAAGAGAGGGAGGTGGTGAAAGAAGGGAGAGAAGAAGAGAGGGGCAGGGACGAGAGGAGGAGAAGAAGACGAAGACGAGAGGAGGAGAAGAAGAAGAGGGGCAGGGACGAGAGATGGAGGAGAAGGAAGAGGGAGTGGGGGAGGCCAGAAAGAGAAGAGGAGGGAGAGATAAGACCCAAGCATTAGCCAGAGGTCGAGAAAAAAAGAGAGACAGAGAGAGTGATAATGAGAGAGAGAGAGAGAGAGACTGGGGGCTGGGGGAGGGGGCCAGAGAAGACAAAGAGTCGGGGGCGAAGGGAGGGTCTAAGAGGGAGGGAGGAGGGGGAGGAGGGGGTCCGGGAGCGAATCAATCACAAGGTATGTAAGGGGGCATCCGCCGGTCATGCCAGTCAGTAGCTCTTTGACTACGACTCAGGCCCTCGGAGCTACTCAGCAGGTCAGTCCAAATCGATACTTATTTACCAGCCGGTCGGGAAATAATTTTTCTTTTTCAAATCTTTTAAGCTACAGTTGAGTATTTGATTACTTGAAAGTGTGATCATTATGATATCGAATATTGATATTATTTATTTATGTTTATCGTAGTCATTAAAATAAACCGAAATCGGTACTTATTTACCAGCCGGTTAGGAAATCATTTTTCTTTTTCAATTTTTTTAAGCTACGGTTTGCCAGCCGGTTAGGAAATTATTTTTCGTTTTTAAACCTTTTAAGCTAGTGTTTTATTATTTTGAACGTGTGACCAATATAATATCGGATATTGATATTGTTATTATCGGTGTCATTGATATAAACCGAGATCGATACTTATTTACCAGCGGGTTGCGAAAATAGAGGGAAATCGATTTTTGGAAATATTTTGCACAACCGTTCAGGATTTTACGATTTTTTGAAAAGTGCGATCCTTGTGATTTGGAATATCGTTATTTTTATTATTTAATTACCATTGATATTTGTCGAAATCGATACTTATTTGCCAGCCGGTTGCGAAAATAGAAGAAAATCGATTTTTTAAAAATGTTTTAAACTACCATTCAGGATTTTTTTTTTTTTTAAGTGCATATGGAATATCCTTATTATCATTATTATTATTATTATTATTATCACTGAAGTTAGTCGAAATCGATATTTATTTGCCAGCCGGTCGCGAAAATTTTGGAAAATCTATTTTATTTTAAATGTTTCGACTTTCCGTTCAGCATTTTTCAAAAGTATGATCATCATATACATAGATATTAAATGCGATCATTATCATACTATTATCACTATTAATACCATCATCCTTATTATCCTTATTAGTCGAAATCGATGCTTCTTTCCTCGTCAGTCGCGAAAGTTATGCAAATCGATTTTTAAAATTCCTTTAAAGCAGAGAGTTCAGAATTTTATATTAAAAAAAAATGTTATATAAAAAATATTATATATATTTTTTAAAATGATTAATATATCTAATATTGATATTATTATTATTATTATTTCAATTCTTATCGTTATTTTTATGATTGTTATTATTGTGATTATCATTAGCTACCCAAGAGAATTAAAGTCAAAGTCGATACTTTTTTGGATATGTTGCACTGCATTTTTTTCTCTTTTTTGTGTGATCATTGTAATATCTAATATTATTATTACTATCATAGTTATTGTTATTACCATTATAGTAATTACTGTTAATACTACCGTATTTATTATTGTTATTGCTATTATAGTTATTATTATTACCATTATGGTTATTACTGTTAATACTACTGTATATATTATTGTTTTTACTATTGTAGTTATTCTTATTATTACAGTTATTATTATTAATACTTTTAATCAAAACCGAGACTCATTTACCAACTAATCGCGAAAAATAAAATGGAAATAAAATTTTTCATTTTTTTCGCTACATTCCAGGATTTTCTTTCGTAGTTATGATTATATCTAATTTGATCATTACGATTATTATTATTATTATCATCATTATTATTCCCCCTAGACAAAACTCACCCTTATATGCTAGTGATGGAAACTGATTTTTAAAGAAATCTATGTAGACTCAATTAAAACCTTCATGATTTTTCAGAATTTGATGATCACAAAATCTAATATTGTTTTGTTATTACTTTCATTATCATTAGTGCACTTATTATTCTTGTTATTATCATGGTTATTATTTTCGTTTTTATTTTCGTGTTTAGAATATAAGAAACACGAATATGAAAAAAATGGGTACAAATATTAACAATACAAAATTGAGAGAGAGAGAGAGAGAAAGAGAAAGAGAAAGAGAAAGAGAAAGAGAAAGAGAAAGAGAAAGAGAAAGAGAAAGAGAAAGATAAAGAGAAAGAGAAAGAGAAAGAGAAAGAGAGACAGAGACAAAGACACAGAGAAAGAGAAAGAGAAAGAGAAAGAGAGAGAGAGAGAGAGAGAGAGAGAGAGAGAGAGAGAGAAAGAGAAAGAGAAAGAGAAAGAGAAAGAGAAAGAGAAAGAGAAAGAGAAAGAGAAAGAGAAAGAGAAAGAGAAAGAGAAAGAGAAAGAGAAATAGAAAGAGAAAGAGAAAAAGAAAGAGAAAGAGAGAGACAGAGATAGATAGAGAGAGAAAGGCAGACAGACAGACAGAGGTAAAGAAAGAAAGAAAGAGAGAAAGAAGAATTAATTCAAATTATTGACTATAATTCACCATGATTTTACCCTCATCGTCCCACATGTATAAAAATAAGCCAAAGACGGGCCAGGGACTCAAAAAAAAAAAAAAAAAAAAAAAATAATAATAATAATAATAAAAAAATAAAAATAAAAAATAAAAAAAATCCATGATGCACGAGTATGTAGGTCTGCAGACTTTTATCTTGCCAAGATTGCACTGAATAATTTTATAGCGTATCGAGTTTCCTTACTACTTCCGATAATAATAATAATGATATTATTACAACTACCACGCATACTTATTATTACCACGACCACGATCACTCCGGAGAGTCATTTTTACTACTACGACCACTGATTCTGCTACTTCTGCTATTCTAGGTATGCAGTAGGTTCGGAAAATTTTACAAAAACGCTTGATTTTTACGACGTTATCGCGGGCTTTGCAATGGCGATAAAGTTCGTAAAAGAAAACAGTTTTTTCTGCAACGTTTTGGCTAAAGGTGATGTTTTATTTCTATGGTGCGATGTTTTTCTTTATCTATTTCTCTGTAAATTTTACTTAAAAGTGATATTTTAGTTCCCAAAATAATTCTTGAGAGAAGCTAAGGACCATACAGCGGCATTCATGAACTGGCAGAGAACGATGCTCCTTTATATAAATAAATAAATATATATATATATATATATATATATATATATATATATATATATATATATATATATATTTTTTTTTTTTTTTTTTTTTTTTTTTTTTTTTGGCATTCGCTGATCATATGTAAAACACAGTTGACAATTGCTTAGTTAAGAATTGACACTATAACAAACTTATTAGGACAGAGAACCTGAAATGTAGCTTAATCGGGAGAGAAACAAACACATTTCATCAAAATACAGAGAGAGAGAGAGAGAGAGAGAGAGAGAGAGAGAGAGAGAGAGAGAGAGAGAGAGAGAGAGAGAGAGAGAGAGAGATGGAGACATAAGGAGAAAGACAGAAAAAGGGAGAGAGGGGGGCAGAGAGGAAGAGGGAGGAAGAGAGTGAGAGTGAGAGAGAAAGAGAAAGCTTTACCCAAAGGCGGTTTTTCTGGGGAGGGGGGGGGGGGTTACTCATAGAAAGCAACTTTTATGTGAGTTTTTGATAACGTCTATGGGGTTATTGCATTTATATACATCGGTAACGCGAATGAAATGAAAGGTTAATAGGAAAATGCATTTTAACCCGTGTCTTCCTGTTCTTTTCTACCTTTCTGTCGTTCCATTTTTTTTCTCTCCCTCTCTCTCCTTCCCTTCCTCTCTTCCACTCTCACTCCCTCTCCCTCCCCTACTCTCTCACTCCCTCCCTTCCCCTCCCCTTCTCTCTCCCTCCCTTCCCCTCTCCTACTCCCTCACTCCTCTCTCCCTCCCTTCCCCTCTCCTACTCCCTCACTCCTCTCTCCCTCCCTTCCCCTCTCCTACTCCCTCACTCCTCTCTCCCTCCCTTCCCCTCTCCTACTCCCTCACTCCTCTCTCCCTCCCTTCCCCTCTCCTACTCCCTCACTCCTCTCTCCATTCCTCCCTTCCGCTCCCCTTCTCCCTCCCTCCCTCCCTCCCTCCCTTTCCCTACTCCCTCCCCTTCTCTCTCCCTTCCCCTCCCCTTCTCTCTTCTCCCTTCCCCTCCCCTTCTCTCTTCTCCCTTCCCCTCCCCTTCTCTCCTCCCTCCTCCCCTTCTCTCTTCTCCCTTCCCCTCCCCTTCTCTCTCCCTTCCCCTCCCCTTCTCTCTCCCTTCCCCTTCCCTTCTCCCTCACTCCCTCCCTTCCCCTCCCCTTCTCCCTCCCTTCCCCTCCCCTACTCCCTCCCTTCTCCCTCACTTCCCCCCTTATCACTGCTTTATCTGGTACTATAACAGGAAGATAAGACACGATAGCTCCTCAGCACTAATTGAAGACAAACCCTCAGTATTTGACAGTTCAAGTGGTTTCGAAATCGCAGTGAAACTCCATCTACCTATCTCTCTCTCTCTCTCTTTCAATCCCTCCTTCCCTCGCCCTCTCTTTCTTTCCCTCCTCCCTTTTTCTGTCTCTGCCTCTGTAACTGCCTCTCTCTCTCTTTCCCTCCTACCTTTTTCTGTCTCTGCCTCTGTAACTGCCTCTCTCTCTCTTTCCCTCCTCCCTCTTTCTCTCTTTCTCCCCTTGTCTATTTCTACCTCTCTCTCTCTCTCATTTATCAATCAATCTCTTTATCTCTCTATTTATACATTTCTTACCTTTCTTCCTCCCAGGCGACACCAACAGCAGGCAAGATGGCGGAGCAGGGGATGTCATCAGCTGATCTGGTAAACAACGCCAGACCCGCTCGGGCGACGCAGTACATCGCCGCTCTGTCGGGTGAGGAGGACCGGGGTGATTAGGGTGATAATGAGGGATGATAAGGAGGATAAGGATAATGGTGGTGATGGTAGTAATTTGGATATGGATAATTATGGTCACAATAATAATAAAAAATTATAATGATAGTGATTGTGATCATATTAATAATGATGATAATATTAATAATAGTAAGATTAACAATACTAAAAGTAATATCAATGATAATAACAATGACTATCATGACAACAAAATAACATTAATAATAATAAAAATAATAACAATAATAATGGTATAGATTTTCGCTTAACCTTCCCTCCCTTCCTTCTTCCTATCCTTCTCAACCTTCTGACACTGAAGCCAAACCTTTTCTCCCAAACAGCAACGATGGGCGCCCTCTGCTTCGGCACGGCCCTCGGCTACTCCTCCCCGGCGGGCATCCTGCTGACCAGCAACTCCACAGACAGTTCCCTGCAGCTGACCACCGTCGAAAACAGCTGGTTCTCCTCGTCGGTCAACCTCGGGGCTCTCGTGGGCGGCCCCATCGGCGGCCTCTGCATCAACGCCATCGGGCGGCGGGGAACCTTGCTGGCCGTGTTTCCGTTTTTCTTCGGGTCCTGGACGATCATCGGTGAGGGGGGACTCGTGTGTTTACTGTATTTTCTTTTTTATTTTATTTATACATATAAATATATATATACATATATATATATATATATATATATATATATATATATATATATATATATATATATATATTTATATATATACATACATTTTTTTTTTTTTTTTTTTTTTTTTTTTTTCTTTTTTTTTTTTTTTTTTTTTTTACTGGGTGTTTGTGTTTGTTTTATAGTTTAGTTATTGTGTGTTGTTAGTGGTGGTGCTTATTTGTGTCCTAATAATGTGTTTATTCGTTGGATTTCTCTTCGTTTTTCTTATTATTGTTATTACGTTATTTCATTTCATTTTTTTCAGTCCTGGTGAGGGTGGACTCGTGTGTTTGGTGTTATTTTTTTCTTTGTACTATTTTTGTGTTTGTTTTATTGGTTTTCTCTCTTATTGTCATTGTTTTATATCTTTATTATTGTATTTAATTATTTTTATCTATTCCTTTATTTTTGCTGTTCACACTTCTGCTTGAATGTCATGTTATTGATCATATGGACGTATTTATCAATCTCATTTCCTTATCTACCCTACATTTAAACTAACCAAATCCCCAAACAATAGACGTGCTCTATATTTACACAAATATATATACATAAAACTCAAAAATTACACAAAACCACCTGCAAAAAAAATGTGCATTCTTCTCTGCAGTTTTCGCTCAGAACTTCGCCATGCTGTTGGTGGGTCGCATCATCGCTGGGCTGTGCACGGGGGTCATGTGCATCTCGGCTCCCACTTACATCGGGGAATTCGCCTCTGCCGACATCAGGGGAATGTTAGGTAGGCCTACAGGGAGACCGCGTTTAATGTTGCCTTCATTTCTTTATATATATGTATGTATATGTATATATATATATATATATATATATATATATATATATATGTATGTATGTATGTATGTATGTATATGTATACATATATATATATATATATATATATATATATATATATATATATATATATATATATGTATGTATGTATGTATGTATATGTATACATACATATATATATATATATATATATATATATATATATATATATATATATATATATATATATGTATGTATGTATATGTATACACACACATATATATATATATATATATATATATATATATATATATATATATATATATATATATACAAATATGTACATATACGTATATATATATATATATATATATATATATATATATATATATATATATATATGTATGTATGTATGTATATATATGTATATATATGTATATATGATATATATATGTATATATGATATATATATGTATATATATAATATATATATGTATATATATATAAACATATATATATATATATATATATATATATATATATATATATATATATATATATATATATATATATATATATGCACACACACTCACTCCCACATTTGACCATCATCAAAATCAACATAAACACTACACAAACGCATATCGAAGTGTAGCTGAGTCTTCCATTCATAAATTACTTCCCCTACCACAGGCTCAGGTTTCCAGCTGATGGTCGTGATTGGCATTCTCTACGCATACGTCTTCGGTGCCTTTATAAACAGCTGGCAGATACTCGCGGTTGTGTGCGCTGTCCCGACCCTCATCTTCTGCGTGTTAATGGTCTTCTCAAAGGAGTCCCCCAGTTACCTTCTCTCCAAGGGGAAGGATAAGGAGGCTCAGGAAGCTATGCAATACTTCAGAGGTAAGGAAGGATTAGGAACAACAAAGGGTAAGAGAGGTATAACTGGATATGCAAATGAGTGATGGGTTTTGTGGCACGAAATATCCTTATACTGTGATTCTCGAATTAAAGTGCATCTGGTCTCAGAAAAGAATGAACTGGCAACTCATTCTGGATTTTGGAGCAATCCGATTGACTAATTCTCTTTTGCCTATAATCAGCTGTCATGTGTTTACATGTGATATATTTTATATTTTATATCTTATATACAGAATATCTTTTTTTATGAAGTTCTGATGCGTTTACTATAACTTTTCTTTAATTGAAAAGAGCGAATCGAAGCCTTTCAGAATTGGGAGTAAGTTGCATAACATAAGTTGCCAGATTTTTCTTTTCTGAGATTGGACGGAGGAAAGTCGACCCAAAGATGCTAATCCTCTCGCTCTCTCTCTCTCCCAGGACCCGACTACAACATCCAGCCCGAGATGCAGATGTTGAAGCAGATTCTCGAGGACTCCAAAGCGAACAAGGCCTCTTTCTCGGACCTCAAGCAGGCGTATATCTTGAAGCCTCTCCTTATCGCCCTTGCACTCATGTTATTCCAACAGCTCTCGGGGATCAACGCTGTTATCTTTAACTTGAAGACTATCTTTGCGGTAAGGGGGAAGAGGAGGATATCCTTTATTTTCTTATTCTCTCTATCTTTCTTTCTGTACGTTTGTCTTTCTCTCATTCATTCTTTCTACTTTTCTATGTCTATCCGTCAGTCTTTCTCTTGTCCATTCTTTCTACCTTTCTCTTTGTCTGTCCGTCTCCGTCACGGTCTCCGTCTCTTTATCTCTCTCACTTATTCCTTCTTTCTACCTTTCTTTTTGTCTGTCTGTCTCCGTCTCCGTCACGGTGTCCGCCTCCCCCTCTATTACTCACTCTCTCTACCTTTCTCTTTGTCTGTCTCCGTCTCTCTCTCTCTCCCTTTTCACTCCCTATCTACACATACATGTACACACAAACGCAATATACACATATCCATATACGTGCATAATAACCCTTTCCCATATGAAAGAATCACAAACAAAAATCCTTTCCTTCATCTCTTCCTCATCATCTCTCCCACGACAGGACTCGGGAACAGACCTCTCCGATGACGTCAGCTCGATCATCGTCGGTTTAGTTCAGGTTCTGGCCACTGCTTTCGCTAGTGTGCTCATGGACAAAGCTGGCAGGAAATTTCTTCTGATCATATCTGCGGCGGCCATGATTGTATCTCTAGGTGTGTATGTTGGTTTTGATTTTTTCTTTGCACTGTATTTTTGTTGTATTGTAAGTCTTTTTTATTATTATGGTGCCGGTACTGTCGCAATGGTATTAATTGTATTTCTTTGCAAAAATGCCGTGTTCTAAATTTCCCTCAACAGAAATTTATATTAGACATTTCCAGTGGTCTCTGCTCTCTGTTACTAACTCCTGTTTTTCCTTGATTTTTAAAAAAAGACCGAACTTCTTAACACATGTTTCCCAAAAGCTTTTTTTTCTAAATTACTAACTCATATTTCCCTTTAAAAATCGGATTTTCAAACGGCTTATTCATATATCCGGCTACAATCTCAGAATGTTCTAAACTACTCCCCAAATTATCAAAATCCTCTAAATTCCCAACACCAACTAAACTCACCCCATCACATTTCCCCGTCAAAAAATTGAAAACAATAAAATAATCGTAACAAAAATAGTAAAAATAACAACGATAAACATATAAATAAATAATTACATAAAAACGCACAATCTCCATCAACAGTGAGTCTCGGAGTCTTCTTCTACCTGAAAGACAACGGTGACGTCAGCGCCCTCGGATGGCTCCCTATTACGTCACTGATCATCTACATTGCGTCATTCAGTATCGGCTACGGACCTATTCCTTGGATCATGATGAGTAAGTGAAGTCACGTTGAGTGTCTGGGTTCGTGTAATCTTGTGTTGGAGTTGTATGTATACAAGTAAGAAAATTTCAAGTATATGAGGAAAGGATCTTAAGTAATTGTTTTAAATGTGATAATTTTACGATTAAGAATTTTATATATATATGTATATATATATAACTATATATATATATATATATATATATATATATATATATATATATAGTTATATAGTTATATAGTTATATAGTTATATAGTTATATATATATATATATATATATATATATATATATATATATATATATATATGTGTGTGTGTGTGTGTGTGTGTGTGTGTGTGTGTGTGTGTGTGTGTGTGTGTGTGTGTAAAAGTTCAAGAGTTCAAAGGTAACTGTAATTTAGTGCAGTAAGAGTATGAGTATAGGGTATCGGACAAACGCACACACGCCCGCACGCGCATGTATGTGTGTGTGTGTGTGTGAGAGAGAGAGAGAGAGAAAGAGAAACCGCATACATCTACAAAATCTCATCTAAAGCCACTAACATTTACCGAAATCAAATCAAATCAGTCATCCGAGACACCACCCCGCCGATAATGATAACAAGAACACAAACAAAAAATCGATATAGAAGACCCAATGTCATTCTGACAAGGAGCTAAAATTAAAACAGAATGACAAGTATTTCGGAAAATTATCTTTTTAGCGTTATCAGTGAAGAGACCTTCCTCGCCGACCTCTTATCATTAGAGTGATAAGAAAATTGATATTTCTTAATAAGCAGCCTACGTATTCTTTTTCATTCCATTCCATCATTCATTCCATATTGTCTATCTACCTTTGCGTTCTCTCCCTCACACATGCAACTACTGCTTCATTTACAACAATATCAGTTATATGATATCATTTTCTGGCACTGTAGTTCAGCCAAAAACGTTATTTATACATTGCGCCTAAGAATATTAATTAGCACTAAAGATAAGAGTTTTAATTCTAGCTTAACTCATCAAATCTATGAATACGTTTTATATGTAATATAGATTAGTATATATAATACTATTATATAATATTTCTATACAATACGAATGCATTCTTACACACACAGCTGATACACTCTCACCTCCAATTCTAACATAGTCCTATATCCAATCTAATAATACAACCACATATTAACCCTTTGATTTCTGGCTTCCAGGTGAACTCTTCTCGGCCAATGTTCGTGAGGCTGCCGGTAGTTTGAGTACAATGACAAACTGGACATTGGCTTTTATTGTCACGTACTTCTTTGAGAGTATCCAGGTGGGTTCCCTTTTTCTTTGGTAGAGTTACTGTTACTTTATTTTTTAAATTTTATTTTATTATTATTATTATTTGAGGGGGGGATATTTATTTTATTATTATTATTATTATTATTATTTTGGAGGGGGGGGGGTCTCGTTTTATTTGGTATAGTTTTAGTTTTTTTTTTTTGGGGGGGGGGTAGGAGTATCATTATTGTTCTTGTTATTAATGGTCTTACTATTGTTTTTGATATTGTTCTCGTTCTTGTCTTTATTATTATATGTATTCGTTCCTTCCTATTAGTTGAGTAGGTCTTTATCCTATTAATATTATGTCGTGTTGCTGTAGTATCATTATTCTTATTTATCTTATTGTATTCGACTTTTTCCTTTAGCATAATCAGCCTCTCTTTTCTAAAACTCATTTTGATGCCTTAATATGTACAGACATATTCTGCACGGGATGTCATCGTCAACGATGATAACTATTTTCTTGTTATATATCTTCTAACAAAAACGTTTACAGTAGCTAGTCTTTGTGTTGACACCCATCTCTTCATCTCTGTTAGCGTGATCCTGTTTCTCCTCTTCGTATAAAAAAGAACTTTAACCAGCTCTTCGTCTTCCTCATCTTCATCAGCGTGCTCTCCTTTCCCCCTTTCGTATAAAAAAGAACTTTAACCAGCACCCTCTTCCTCATTATCAGCGTGCTCTCCTTTCCCCCTTTCGTATAAAAAAAGAACTTTAACCAACTCTTCCTCTTCTTCTTCCTCCTCCTCCAGGAAGCCATCCACGAATACGGTGTATACTGGCTCTTCGGTGGTATCTGCGCCGTCAACTTGGCCTTCTGTGTCCTGGTGGTGCCGGAAACTAAGGGAAAGACCCTGCAGGAGATCACGGCGCTCTTTGGGGGTCCGACCACCTCCCCTACGCCTGCCAGACACTCATCGCCTTCGTCAGTGTCCGAGAAACAGAAATGGTAGAGTTTCGTCGAAAGAAAGTGAATGGCTGAAGGACCTACTCGTCGCGGTTTGCTGAAGGATCTGCTGGTGATGGATCGTTGGAGAGGATCTTCTGGTCATGGATTACTCAAGGATCTTCAAGGGTCGGAAAAGAGATCCTTGGGTCCGAAGGCCATCGCTGAGACGTGAGATGGATGAATCCTTGAGACACGGAAGGTATTGGGAAGGTCTTCCATAGCAGGAAAGGCACGGATGGAATGGGTTTTAAACCAGTCCATTAATTTTGAGATTTCTTTCCTTGTTCTATAACAAATGAAATGAATGTTTTATGATACAAAAGTCAGAGAGCCAGCATATAACAAGGACGTGGCTTTTTGCTACAGAGAAGAGGATCCACGCAGTGCCTGAAGACCATATAAAAAAGACCCATACTTTCCTGTCAAAATCTAACGGATACCAACACTAGCTTTTATTTATGAACGAAATATAAATTTCTAAATGCCATAAATCAATGTGTCATGCATGAAATGAACAAGACAAGTATTGCAATATAAATATAATAATATTTGACTGTCATGTTCACTTTGCAGGCAATTTTAGACTACTGGCACTCTAATCTTAACCATTTCTTATCCATTTCACATCACTACTTCATCCCTGACACATCTTACCTTGCTGATATACCCGAGTCTTCACCTCATATTTATGTACCTATTTCCCTCACCCTATTTCTCTTATGGCCTACGTCCATGCTGAAACTTCACCAAATCATTATTCACGAAAATCTCACCATTTTAGAAGTAGAATGTTCACTTGTTTATGAAAGAGGACAGCCGTTGTACTGACGCTCCCGTTTTCTGTTGTAGACGAGGTACTGACTGAGCACTGAACAAGTTTCTTAGGTTAAGGTATATAATAATAAATAATAATGTTGACTTAAGCATTTTATTACCTCTGTGTTAAAATATTTAAGAAAGAGCATACGATCTCTTCAAATACATGAATCCGTATGATGAACGAAATTACACCTAAATATCACAGATGGACACAAAATATAGTACTGATTTTGCCCCCCCCCCCAAAAAAAAAAATAAAAAAAATAAAATAAAATAAATAAATAAAAAATAAATAAATATAGCAAATAATGTGACTAGAGAAAAATGCTTCATATTCTAGAACAGTGGTCCTTTAACCAGAGTGGGGAGTCAGTATTTTCCAAGGGGGTGCGTACCCTTGGGAAAAAGCAGAATGTTCCCTAAGTACATTTCTTATTCTTAACATGAACATGATCAAATAATGAGAAGATTAATAATAATGTAATGCCTCAACTAAAATACTTGTAGTGTTAAACCTTTATTGTCAAGTTTATAAGCTAGTAGGCATAAAGTGTATCCAAACTTGCTATATGACAACTTCTTGCTTGCACACACACACACACACACACACACACACACACACACACACACACAAACACACACACACACACGCACACACACACACACACACTAAATAATTGTTACACAATACGAGATAGAAATACTAAGAAAAATAAATCACTAGAAAATTATACAAAAAAAACTGCTCAGACTAGCATCCTTTAAAAAAATAAACTAACAAATATCTAATCCTTATATCACTTTAGAGCATTTCCTGAGATAGCTGAGGCATTTTATATAACTTCAAAAACTAAAGACTAGATATTTTCCTCAAATGGAAAGGATACACACATTATAATTTGGTAAATAACAAAACTATAGAAATATCAGAAGACTGTAGGAACATCATGCACTTATATCACATAATTTCAAGTTACATAATTCATAAAAAGCACAACTTTGTAATAAACCTATGCTCAAACATCTGAATAATACATTATTAATATTATAAACTGCTGACTTACAGTGTGGCCAGCTTAAATCTTCACAAAACATGAACGGTCGAAAACGCAGCGTCTCACATGGCTGTCTGGTGAGGCCTCCGCGGATTCAAAACAAGCGTTTTTGTAAGAGTGAGCGAAAGGGTGCGCCAAAAATAAAGACACTGAGACAGAAATAGACACAGAGAAAGAAAAGAAACGCTATAAGTCAGACAAAAAATAAATAAATAAATAAATAAATAGAAATAAAGATACAAACTTTAAAATAAATACAAAAAGTACTAAGCAAGCAAGAAATATCTCATGAGGGAGATATTTTCCTGGTAAATGATAACACAAGCTGAACTCTCGTCTCATCAACATTTCAAGATATCAGTTTAAAGTTTACTAGAATTCCATGTTTATTTTTGTAGTCTTGTAGTGTATGTTAAGGATTGTAGATAGTACCGTTTTTCTTCCTTGTAATATATATTTTTTAATGTATTAATGATAGGATAAGAATTTTGGAATGTATCTTGCAAAATAATTTGGAATGTATTCTTGTAATTTAACAAAGCTGTATTCATTAACATATTTTTTCTTTTTAGCAAAATTTGTATATGGTAATGTATTCTCATATTTTTGTTACGTATTGTGAGTAATACACCCTCGCCTAATTTTATATCACTGACCAATAGAATAGAACAGATTACATAACTGAAATCACAAAAGCTGGACATAATGAACAGATTTTCATCATATCCGCTGCGTGAATTATCACTTCGTTTTCTGTTTACTTTAGTGACCAAATCGGAGTGCTTCTATACCCGATTCCCCGAGATTCTTTTGATAATAAATGAGTGAATGAATGGATGAATGAATGAATGAATAGATAATAATGTATAATGATAATAATGTATAATGATAATAAGTTTATAAATGAATAAATAAAGCTCGTGTTCAAAGTAGGAAAAAAACGGTAGAAAATATTGAATATTAGTTTGGAAAAAAGGTATGGCAATATTAGTAGTCAGTTGATTAGAATGAAAGGGAGACAGAGCAGAGAGAGAGAGAGAGAGAGAGAGAGAGAGAGAGAGAGAGAGAGAGAGAGAGAGAGAGAGAGAGAGAGAGAGAGAGAGAGAGAGAGAGAGAGAGAGAAAGCACAGAGAGATAGAGAACCAGACACAGATAGACACAACACAAAGACAGACAAACAGGTAGACAAACACAACAGAGAGAGAGTGAGAACCAGAAAGACAGATACACAAAACAAAGACAAACAGACAGACACAAAAAAACGCCCTCGTATCTGTCCAGACATTCAACATTGTCTATATGAAGTCTGGCAATAATGAAACATATTGGGCAAAGATCAGCGATGATAATAGTGATTCCTGATAAAAACTAAGCGTGACTAGATTGGTTTGTCTGCGCTGGCAAGATAAGCAGAGAGTGATTACGCCATCAGTTGATTTTATTAGTATGTAGATAATCATCTTGCTTCGGCAGTGCATATACTAAAATTGGAACGTTACAGAGAGGATTAGCATAGCCCTGTGCAAGCATGACACGCGAAATCGTGAAGCGTTCCACTTTTTTTTTTTCCTTATGGTAGAGCACTGACTTGGAATCTCATGGTCCTGGGTTCGCGCCCGGCTGCCCCTCCCAGTCGACTCAGCCGTGAATGAGCACTGGTATGCTGACGTCAGCATGCTAGGGTCAAAGTCGGGGCGGAAAGGAACAGGTCACCCTATCGCATCATCCCGCGGTTTAGTAAGCATGTTTCTCTACAAGACATGTTCCTTACGTCCAGATGGATATGGGACCAACTTTGACTTTGAGATAATCATCATCACTGATATTGTTATTATTAAATACATTATCATTATAGTTATAATCATATATTTATCATCCTTATTATCATCATAATAATCATTAAAAAAGAAAAAAGAAAAAAAAGAAAGAAAGAAAGAAAGAAAAAAAAGAAAAAGAAAAAGAAAGAAAGAAAGAAAAAAAAACAATATATATATATATATATATATATATATATATATATATATATATATGTCAACGATATGGTCAAGCCGAATGTTTCCCCCTCGCACCTAGGCCCTTACAGCTACCTTCCTTCCTGGCATCGCACTTTGTTGCCCAAGGAACTTTCTCCCCCTCGAGCAATTCCGGCGAACTCTCCCCCTTTGTCACGGCCGGAACTCACACCCCAAAATCCAGAAGCCCAGGACAGGAATCGCTGGATAAAAGGACGTCTCGTCATGCAGATTGGAGAGACGAGAGACAGAGCAGATAGGAGAACAGGAGCAGACGCAGAAGAGGGCAGGTCACCCTCCGCCCTCGGCACGTGGGGCATGGGGTCTCTCGTGGGGTCACATCTTTCTTCCCCCAATAAACCAGCAAGGTAAGACCTCTTTCATTCCACCAACTCCGCGCTCCCAACCTTATTACAATATATATATATATATATATATTTGTATTCGTGTATGCATGTGTGTGTGTGTCTGTGTTTATTTCTGTGTGTGTGTATGTGTATCTATATGTACACAAAATCTTAGAATTTTCTGATATTCATTTTATAAACTACAAACAACAAACGAAATTGGAAGAAGAAAAAAACAAATAAGGGCAAAAGGAAAGACCAGAGAAAAGAGAAAGACGGAGAAATGAAACGAAAAAGAGAAAGGACTGAAAATCGAAAGCGGGGAGGGGTAAAGGGGGGGGGGGTACGGTGCCAGCGTCGCTTCCCGCCTTTTCTCAGTCGCTCACGAACCTCTGTGCTCGACGGAAGTGCGTCTTGTTCCTCGTCTGGGATTGTGTGTGTGTGTTTTGTTTGTTTTGTATGAATTATTATTTTTTGTGTTTTATGGTTACCCAATTTATTGGATTGTCTGTATTTTTTATCTTTTTTTCTTTTATTCTATTCAACTGTCTGTCTGTCTCTCTCTCTCTCTCTCTCTCTCTCTCTCTCTATCTCTCTCTCTCTGTCTCTCTCTCTCTCTCTCTCTCTGTCTCACTCTCTGTCTTCCACTTCTCTGCCCTCTCCCCTCTCTCTTTCCCTTTCTCTCCTTCTGTCTTCCTCTTCTCTATCTCCCTCTCTTACTCTCCCTTTCACCCCATCCCCCCTCGCTCCCCCCTCTCCGTTTCCCACTCATTCAAATAGAAAATAAAAAGCACAAATTGGAAACTGAAACCGGTTAAAGAGGAAACAAGCCTACAATTTCGTAGTCACTTAATGAGTCCTTCGGGTGTGACTTATTCTGAGAAAATGAACGAAGGCAAAGCGAAAAGATATTAAAAAGAAAAAGAAAAAATCCTCTCTATATATATATCTACCCATCTGTCTATTTATCTCTTTGAATATCTATCTATCTATCGATCGATCTATCTAGTCATATGTATATATCAAGAGAGAGCGATATACATATACATAGATATATAGATAGATAGGAAGACACACACACATACACATAAATAAATAAATAAATATATATGTATATAATATATATATATATATATATATATAGATATATATATATATATACATGTATAATATATATATATATATATATATATATATATATATATATATATATATATATATATATACATGTATAATATATATATATATATATATATATATATATATATATATATATATATATATATATATATATAAATATATATATGTATATATATATAATTTTCCTCAGCAATGAAATCCAAACAGCTGTTCTGGCTGAGTCTCCTGTCCCTTCTCGGCGTTTTCTTGGTCCATCAGCTGATCCCAGCCACTCATCTGAATCCATATGAAAATGTAAACAAACTCTTCTACGGGTATTTAGGAGGACAAAGGAGAGGAGGAGATGGAGGAGGAAATGGAGGTAGGGGAAGAGAAGGAGGTGGAATAGGGGCAGGAGGAGGAGGAAAAGGAGGTGGACAAGGAATCGGAGGCGGAGGAAGAGAAAGCGGAGGCGAAGGAGGGGGACAAGGAGATGGAGGAAGAGAAAGAGAAGGAGGCGAAGGAAGAGGTCAAGGAGGTGGAGGAAGAAGAGGAGGACAAGGAAGCGAAGGAAGAGGACAAGAAGGCGGAGAAAGAGGAAGAGGTGGAAGCGATGGAAGAATACAAGGAAGCGAAGGAAGAGGAGGAGGACAAGAAGGAGGTCACATTCTCCCGAAGACGATCCTGCTGTGGACGCGATGGAGAAGCGGGTCCACCTTCTTGGGTCACCTCTTGAGCCTGGCAACGAATTCCACGTTCTACAGGTTGGTATTTTTACTCCACATGTTTCTCTTAAGTTTCATTTGTTTTATCTGTTGCCATATGATATTTCCTAGTTTATTTTACTCCACATGTTTCTCTTAAATCAGTTTTCCTTTTTTTTATCTGTTGCCATATTATATTTCCTAGTTTATCTTTTTCGGTGTAAATCTTCTGCTGATTTATTTATTCTAAATTATAGCATTTTCATGACGCGATTTCGCCTTGTTTCTCTCATACCAATTTTATCTTTTTTTTTGACAAATAATTTTTCTCATTTCAGTCGGTAAACACCAATTATTCATTCACTTTTTCTAAATTATAAAACTTTCCCGACACCTTTTCTTCTGACGTTCCTCTCAAACCAGTTTTATTTATTTATTTATTTATTGACACCATATTTCTTATGTCATTCGGTAAATCCTATTATTCATTTACTTCTTCTAAATTACAAAATTTTCACATAATTTCTTTTCATGCTTCTCGTTTTCTTTTATTAACATATGTTTCTAATTTCATTCGGTAAACCAATTATTCATTTGCTTATAATTTTTTCATGAAACGTTTTCTCCTCATATTTCTCTTCAAAGTAGACCATATCACAGTTATAATTCATTCTGTCTCTCTCTTTGTTCCTCTTTTTCCCTCCTCTCACCTCTCCTCTCCTTTTCTCTCTCTCTCTCTCCTCTCCCTCTCACCTTACCTCTCCTCTCCTTTCCTCTCTCTCTCCTCCTTCCCTCCCTCCCTCCCTCCCTCCCCCTCTCCTCACCTCTCCTCTCCTTTCCTCTCTCTCTCTCTCTCTCCTCTCCCTCTCACCTCACCTCTCCTCTCCTTTCCTCTCTCTCTCCTCCTTCCCTCCCTACCCCTCTCCTCCCTCCCTCCCCCTCTCTCTCCCTCACCTCTCCTCTCCTTTCCTCTCCCCCTCCCTCCCTCTCTCCCTCCCCCTCTCCTTCTCTCCCTCCCTCCCCCTCCCCCCCTCTCCCCTAAGTTACAACAACAAGCTCAGAATAGAGGATAGAACGTCCACTTTGTACCCGTCATGCAACCGCACTTCCCTCATGCACAATTCACTGTATAATAACTCACCGGTCGATGTATGTTATAGTCAATGATTATTAATAGTGAAATGAATATGGATTTTGGGATGAGTGAAGGTCTGTGAAATACGATTTTTTTATTCCGTTTGTTGTATATGACGTTGTGAAGGATGTGTGAAAGGGAAATGGGTAGATAGAAAGATAGAGGGAGAGGTAAAGGGAGAAGGAGAGGTGAGGGAGAAGAAGAAGGAGAAGGAAAAAGAAAATGGAGGAGAGAGAGAGAGAGAGAGTGAAATACGATTTTTATTCCGTTTGTTGTATATAACGTTGTGAAGGATTGGTGGGAAAAGGGAAATGGGTAGAGGGAGAGGTAAAGGGAGAAGGAGGGGTGAGGGAGAAGAACAAGGAGAAAGAAAAAGAAAATGGAGGAGAGAGAGAGAGAGAGTGAAAAATGAATTTTATTCCGTTTGTTGTATATAACGTTGTGAAGGATGTGTGAAAGGAAAATAGGTAGATAGAAAGAGAGAGGGATAGGTAAAGGGGGAAGGAGAGGTGAGGGAGAAGAAGAAGGAGAAGGAAAAAGAAAATGGAGGAGAGAGAGAGAGAGAGAGTGAAATACGATTTTTATTCCGTTTGTTGTATATAACGTTGTGAAGGATTGGTGGGAAAAGGGAAATGGGTAGATAGAAAGAGAGAGGGAGAGGTAAAGGGGGAAGGAGAGGTGAGGGAGAAGAAGAAGGAGAAGGAAAAAGAAAATGGAGAGAGAGAGAGAGAGAGAGAGAGAGAGAGAGAGAGAGAGAGAGAGAGAGAGAGAGAGAGAGAGAGAGAGAGAGAGAGAGAGAGAGAGAGAGAGAGAAGGGGGGGAGAGTGAGAGGAAGGGAGGAGAAAGAGAGAAACAGAGAGAGAGAGAGAGAGAAACTTCTAGGAGAAAGATGATTACTCTTATTCATATCGTCACTATTATTACCATAATTAATATCATTCTCATTATGATTATTGTTATTATTGCTCTTGATAAATATAATTATTTTTGGTGCTGTTGCTATCATTATTATTACTATTATTATCATCGTTATCAATAGCATTGTTATTTTGATGATTGTTGTTGTTTTGTCATTATCATTATTATCATTAGTATTAGTACTATTAGTATTATTAGTATCATCATCATCATCATTTTACTATCATTTTCATTCTTATGATCATCACCATCATGAGTATCATGAAGAAAAAGAAATTGGAAAAGAGAGAGAAAAAACAGAAAGAATGATAAGAAAAGGAGATTGGAAAAGAGAAAAAACAGAAATAGTGATAAGAAAAAGAGATTGGAAAAAAAAGAGAAAAAAAGAAATAATGATAAGAAAAAGAGATTGGAAAAGAGAAAAACAAAAATAATGATAAGAAAAAGAGATTGGAAAAAAAGAGAGAAAAACAGAAATAATGATAAGAAAAAGAGATTGGAAAAAAGAGAGAAAAACAGAAATAATGATAAGAAAAATGAAGGAATGCAAAAAAAGCAAATTGAAAGATAAAGATAAAAGAACATGAACAAGATGAAGATGAAGAGGGTCACAGATACAATAAAAAAAATAACCAGAATTGAATGGCATCTAAGGTGAGCTAAGAGGGAA
>NC_091589.1:7723812-7726312 GCF_042767895.1 Penaeus vannamei
GCACACACATGCATACACACTGTTCAAATCATTGTTCCACTGTTCCGACTCTAATGCACTCAGTTTCTCTAGCCTTATCTCACTCTGGAACAAGACTCAGATTGAGATATAACTCTCCTGGTCTTAACGGACTCTGGTTCCAGAATCAGGTCAACTCACAGTCCCACTAACCTTACCTATCATTTGGACAAGGCTCGGGGCAGGTTATGGGACCACTAGCCTTAACTGACTCTAGTACCAGACACAGGTCAGTTCGTGGTTCCATTATACCTGTCTGATTGTGGAACCATAGATAGGTCATCCCAGTCCTGCTAGCCCTATATGACCAAATTTAAGGTCAATCCACAGATCCAATAGTCTTACTTGACTCTTGAACTGGACTATCAAGACAAGTCAATTCATTGTCTCACTATCACTGTCTGACTCGGGAAACAGACAGGTTAATGCACAGTCCCACTAGCCATTTCATTGTCTTTGTAATGCTTTGAAATATACTAAGGTCAACTCCAAGACCCACTTGCACTACCTAACTCTCAAACCAGACTCAGGTCGACTCACGGTCCCAATAGTTTTGATTCTCAGACTCGGGTCAACTTATGGTCCCACTAACTGTATCTATTTCTCAAACCAGACTCAAGTCATGGTCCCACTTGCCCTAATTCTCAAACGAAACTCAGGTCAGCTCACGGCCTCACTAGCCTTTAGACCAGAAACGAGCTCTGGTATGCATGCGAAAGGGTCAGTGTGACCCAGTCTCAGACAGGGTCAGACAGACGGAGACTGCTGTCACCATCCAATCAAGAACCCCTAGGCCGCCCCCCCCCCCCTCCCGCGAGATGGCTGGCCGAGACACCGTTCAAGCACTGTCCAGTTTCTAGTATAGTGCGTCCATTCTACTTGGGTGTACTCCTAGGAAATAAAGAGTCAAGCCGTTTACCTCAATCATTACTGCCCGCCAGCCCTTACATAGGAGAACTATCACCTCTTATAGTCCCACTAGCCCTACCAGACTCACAGAGTCAGGCCGACTCACGGTCCTACTAGCTTTATTTGGTTCTTAGACTCAGGCCAACTCACGGTCTCACTTGCTCTATTTGGTTCTTAGACTCTGGTCAACTTTTGGCTCCATTAGGCCTATCTGACTTAGGAAGCAGATTCGTCAACTCTCAGTTCCACTAGGCCTATCTAACCAGATTCAGATCAACTATCGGTTCCTCGTTCCTATCTGACCAGACTTGGGTCAATTTTGGTTCCACCACTTTGATCAACTCACGGTTCCAGCAGCCCTAGTTGTAGATTACCAGACACATTATCTCTAACCAGGTTCAGGTCAATTCACAGTCCTTCTAGCACTATCTAACTCTGGAACCAGACATAGGTCAAATCATAGTCACACAGGCCCTGCCTCTGGTATCAGACTCACTTCAGTTTACAATTCATCTGACTCTGGTCCTACAATCCCTCTTTGACCAGACTTAGGTCAAGTCATGGTTCCAATAGACCTATATGGAACCAGACTCGGGTCAAAAGACAGGCTCCACTAGACCTATCTGACAGAATCTCAGGTCAAGTCGTCATATCACTAGGCCTATTTCACTAGGAAACAAGACTCAGTTCAACAGATGGGTTCCACTGGCATTGTCTGACTTTTGAACAAGACTTATATTGCAGGTACTTCGATTGAGTCTGAGATGGCTACGACCTCTGTTAGAAGACGATGACCTCGATTTCCAGGTCATCTACTTGGTCCGCGACCCACGTGCTGTTCTCAGGTATGTGGGATCAGGTCATTTTTAGATAAATCAATGAAAGAAAAGGAAAAGCAAAAGAAAGAAAAAACAACAACAACACACACACGCACGCACGCACACACACACACACACACACACACACACACACACACACACACACATATATATATATATATATATATATATATATATATATATATATATATAAGGCGATATCATCTGAAATTATGGATTTTATGGGACACAGATCGCAATGGAATTCATAGATAGATAGAAGGACAAATGCATAACTACAGTAGATACATCGATGGGTAGACAGATAAAAAAAAACATAAATAGATACATAAAAATACAACTAGAATATGGAGTTAGATAGATAAAGCGATAGACAGAGAGACTACCAGAAAGACAGAAAAATGACACTGAAAATAACTTATAACACAAAGTACCTATTAGCGTAAGTGTTCCTGTGCTGGATCCATATCACTGCGTAATCTCAGGCCATTTTCTTTGCTTTTTTGGTTTTATCTTCCACGCAATCCGATGCATAACAAAGGAGAAATGGAGGGGGAGGGGAGAACTGGGAAGGAAGGAGGGAGAGAGGGAGAGAGGGAGAGGGAGAGGGAGAGGGAGAGGGAGAGGGAGAGGGAGAGGGAGAGGGAGAGGGAGAGGGAGAGGGAGAGGGAGAGAGAGAGAGAGAGAGAGAGAGAGAGAGAGAGAGAGAGAGAGAGAGAGAGAGAGAGAGAGAA
>NC_091589.1:7733812-7736312 GCF_042767895.1 Penaeus vannamei
TAATAATAATAATAATTGATGATAATAATAATAATAATAATAATAATAATAATAATAATAATAATAATAATAATAATAATAATGACTGTAACAAGAACTTCGATGAAAAATGTGAGCCTATTACAATACCTCCAGAAATAATCTAGATCAATGTAGTTATCTTTAAATCTTTACAAAAAGCATAATGTTTTCTGCCAGATGCATATACAGTTTATTGCATTTAATGCTCAGGGACAAAGTCATGTACCTGGTATGTTATGAAAATACACTATTGCATTTATTCCTTCACTGATAGATTTTAACATCAAAATAGTTTATTTGTATCGCTTTCAAAGACTCACCCATCTATGTGCATGAAGTATAGATAAATTTTATTAATTTTTCAGGTTGTGTTAAATCTGTTTATGACTTTTTTTCTTTTTTTGTGACTTAAATTGTGATATTTTTTTTAAACTACAATTTTTAACTACTAGGCTAAGCAGGTGAGAAAAAATCTTGGAAATACAAGAACTGGATAATAACTTTTATAACAAGAAACATGTTTTTTTATAATGTCATTTATTGTTTGATATATACAGTGCTCCCTTCCTTCCCCCTCTCTTCCCTCTCTTCTCTCCTCTCCCTCTCCCCTTCTTCCTTCCCCCTCCTCTTTGTTATCTTCATCACCATCATCATTCCTAATTATCATTCATATTATTACTACTAATATTACTACTACTGTTATATTCAATTCATTTATTCATCTATTCATTGCCAGAATTACGAATCCATAATCATGATCATAACTCATAATTATATAAAAGAAAAAATATATAGTTTCATAAGAAGACACTTATTTGAGAGCCTAATCTCTATAAATATAAAAAAGTAAGAGTTATGCCTAGATTATATCTTTTAAGTAACTCCTTTATCTTTCAATTCTTTCAGTAATCTATCCATAATCTATTTTTCATTTAGGCTTAACGGATATGTTTTTCTTCCTCTATGGTGATGGTTTCATATTTGTCATGTTGGTTCTAAGAAAAAAATACCATAAAGAAAATAGATGGAAATTTTCTGTTTTCACTAAAATATTTCATTCACTTTCCCTTTAAAAACAGTAGCGCATTTCTTTCTTCCTCTTCTTCTTCTGTTAATTGAATATAGGACAAAGTTTTAGAAAAATATATATAAACAAAATAGGTTTATTGAAATATAAGACAACAGTTCATAATATAGATTCAAATTATAGGTTATATGAAATCACAGTGAGGTTGCAATTAATATTTTCTTTTATATAAGCGAAGAAAAAATGGGAGAGAGAGAGGGAGGGAGGGAGAGAGAGAGAGAGAGAGAGAGAGAGAGAGAGAGAGAGAGAGAGAGAGAGAGAGAGAGAAGAGAAGAGAAGAGAAGAGAAGAGAAGAGAAGAGAAGAGAAATACAAATAAAGAGAAGAGAAGAGAAATACAAAGAAAGAGGGAGAGAGAAAAATACAAAGAGACAGAGACACACCCAAAAACAAAGAAAGAAAAGAGAGCAAAGAAAGAAAAATAAAACTAAACGAATTAACATTTAAAAAAGGAAGGCTCACACCCACACACCCACACGCACTCACTCACTCTCCCTCTCTCCCTCCCTCTCTCTCTCTCTCTCTCTCTCTCTCTCTCTCTCTCTCTCTCTCTCTCTCTCTCTCTCTCTCTCTCTCTCTCTCTCTCTCTCTCTCCCCTCCCCTCTCTCCCCTCTCTCCCTCTCTCCCTCTCTCCCTCTCTCCCTCTCTCCCTCTCTCCCTCCCTCCCTCCCTCTCTCTCCTCCTTTCTCTCTCCCCTCCCTCTTTCTCTCTCTCAAACCGCTTTCTCCACCACCCCTTCCCCCACCCACCCTCTCCCCGTGTCCACCGCCCCATCAGGAGCACCAAAATACGCGGAGATCTGCAGCAACGTTCTCCCTTTCGTCTCCGGCACAACACTGGCGGAGAAAGCCAAAGCCAGAACGCAGATGCATCCGAACACCCAGTACGTCCCGTGTTCGCCGAGGCTGGTCTGGAGAAGAGAGAGAGAGAGAATGTGGATTATTTTTTTCGTTTATTTATTCTCCTTTACTTTTTTATTTTACGTTTATTCGTTGTTAAGAGAAGGTAGATTTTTTTTTTCGTATATCTATTCTTCTTTACTGTTTTATTTTTACTTTTATTCGTTGTTAAGAGAATGTAGATTTTTTTTTCGTTTATTTATTCTTCTTTACTGTTTTATTTTTCCGTTTATTCGTTGTTAAGAGAATGTAAATTATTTTTTTCGTTTATTCATTCTCCTTTACTTTTTGATTTTTACGTTTATTTGTGGTTAAGAGAATGTGGATTGTTTTATGAATCTATTTATTAACTTTTACTTTTTTTACGTTTATTTGTGGTCGAGAGAGAGAATGCGGATTATTTTATGAATCTATTTATGAACTTTTACTTTTTTTACGTTTATTTATGGTTGAGAGAGAGAATGTGGCTTATTTTATTAATTTATCTATTCATT
>NC_091589.1:7741312-7743812 GCF_042767895.1 Penaeus vannamei
TATTTTGTGGGATGATTATCGTTGTTATTGTGATTGTTGTGTTATCGTGGTGGTTGTTTCATGTCACTGTGATCTTTGTCATTAGTATTGTTAATATTATCATTATTATTATTACTGTTACTGTTATTCTTATCCTCATTATCGTTATTGTTATCATGACAATTACATTCTCATTAATATTAATCGTAGTCCTTATGGCTTGTTTGCTGTAGGATATCAATACCATTTGCGTCTTAATCATAATCTTTATCAATATCACTTTCATTATTATTATAAACGGGATCGTTATTAACATTACTATACTATAACCATAAACATAACTACTCTTCTCGTGATGAACATTATATCATGGACGTTACTCATTACTAAAAGTCATCATATTTTTTCTATTATTATTGTATCCGTGCTAAAATTTCCTATTGACACAAGTAAGAAATCTTTTATATATATATATATATATATATATATATATATATATATATATATATATATATCGATTTGAATGATAAATAATATATAAATGCATTTGTAGGTAAACAAAACCCTACAGAGCATTCAGTTTACAATAACAAGGTTAAGGGAAAAACAATAAAAAAATGTAAAGGGAGGTATGCATTTACGAGGTTGATGTTTATGGCGTATTTGGAAAAAATGGCCAATGTGTAAATAATAAGAAACGGCCCAGTGAACTCTTTAATAATAACATATAATTAATTTACTTTTGAATAATGAACTGATTATGATCACAAGTTTATTGTGAAAGTACTCGTTTTTCTTATAATTAATTAATTTCTTATAGTTAGTTTTAATAATTTCTTATAAAATTATTATAACTAACCTGTCCACTTGTCATTTTCACATAACTGTCAAGAGCATCTTTGTCTCGTAAAAAAAAATAATAATAATTGCCTCATATTAATATTCTTCATAAACTAACAACCGACACAACCCACCAATCATCAACCAGCCTGCGATGAAGGGCGGAGCCACGGCAAGGAGTGTGCCACGTCGACCGATGTGATTGGCTGCCAACCCACCAATCAGACCTCCCACAACTGCCCCCAAATTAGCAGACGACGCGAACCAACTGGCTTCAGGAGGCGTTATGCGTAGGTCGGAATTCGAATTTGGCGGGCTTTCTGCAATCAGCTGGGCGACACAGTGCGTGGTGAAGCCTATGACTGATCCGAGGGCTAAGGCGCCCATGGTTGCTGCAAGGAAATAGGTTTTAGTTATTAAGTTATAGTATTTTTTGATGTTGAGTTTGATCAAAGTGTAGAGAAGTGAGGTCAGCGCATTGCCAACTAGTAAATAGAAAAAGAAATGAGTTTATTTCTTTGGACCTTGACTTTGGTAGCATTTTTTTTTTTTTTTTTTTTTTTTGTGCTGGGGTGGCTTGGCATACTTTTTTGTCCACTGTGATTTTAGATTATCAATTGCGTTAGCTAATAGATGGCTCCACAAGTATTTGACCATCAAGGAGAGAAATCCAACACCATCTCACAAATTTAGCCGTTTCCTTAATTTTCGAAGATTCGTTTTTATCTTTTATTGATATGAGTATTTTGCTAACCTTACGATAACCATAATGTCAATAACAATAATAACGTAATCAATTTGAAGAGAATATAAAATACTACAACAACAAATAAGCAAATCAGGTGAGGTTACGCTGGGCTAGATCAGTAGTAGCTCGTGGAGGTTTCATGGCGTCTGTTTTGATGATTGTTCAATGAAAATATAACCATTAAAATCATTATTTTCCATCCTTTTTGAAAATTGAAGAGACCAAAATGATCGACCATATTCACAAAGCATCCGTAACTTTTGTGACGTCATCAAAATAGACCCCTTGTGCTTTTTTTTTCCAAAAATGGAATCAGATGCCATGACACCTCGAGTTAATACTGATCTAGCCTTTCCCCAAAACTCACAGAGGACAATATATATACAGGTGTACAAAAGAATTTGGAAGGAAATAAAGGGAGGAAGTATGTAATTATAGCTAAGAAAAGAGTAGAGAGATGAGGTGAGTTCTGCCTTGCAAATTCCTTCCTTTATTCGGCGAAATCACTATGAAATTGCTATATTCTACGACTCTAAACCGTTATTTATATTAGATCTTGCTCATTTACCTGCTAATATTTCGGCAGAGTAACATTAGATCTTCAACATGGGAGAGTTGCTAAATTTTAGATTAGATCTCGTCACACAAAAAATCATAAGTGGCGCCTTGCCTAAGAACTAAACATAAAATTCAGAAAATGAAAACAAACACAAGGCAGAAAAATATAGTTATTCAAAACAAATAACCTCATTCCCACACTAAGTAGGGGATAAGTACTTAGAAAAAAAAAACTTACCTGATGCTGTGGTAACATACTGCTGAATGCGTGATGGAGGGATAGATTCCATTGTGTCTCTTGTCATCTCGTGCTGTAGATCATCTGAAATTAACATTGATGTTTATACAGAACAATGTATGTATATATATATATAT
>NC_091589.1:7746312-7748812 GCF_042767895.1 Penaeus vannamei
TAGGATTTTCCAAATACGAAATAACTCAATTTATTGTAAGAATGAAAAATGTATGTATATATATAACGTTCGTCACGTCCTAGGAAATACCTAAATACTTTAGATTTTTTTATAAGCACTGCATATAAAATATACTGTAAATATTCATCGATATGGACACAGACACAGTAACGGGCGTAAAAATATTTAAATAAATAGATAAAATAATAGATGAATTAATAACTTGATTTAGCCTTTCTTTACATATAGTGGCAACAAGTACACACAAATACAAACATACACACGCGCACTCACACACACACACACACACACACACACACGTGTTGTCGTATATTTCGATTTAACAAGAGAAAGGAAAATAGAAAGAGACAGATAGATAGAGAGAGAGAGAGAGAGAGAATTAAAAGATAAAGAAAAAAAACTTCTGCATCACAAAGACCTGAAACTTCGACTCTCTCTAAACAGGCAAAGAATTAACACGTAAGAGCGAAAATGTACTTTTACAACCCGCGGACTTGAGTCTTATGGGAAGAGTGAAAGGCCGGGGAAACCCGTGCCCCTTCCCCCATCCCCCTTACTCCTACTCCTCCCCTACCCCCTCCCCCCCTTCCCCCTCCTACTCCTTGGGTCCGACCCCATGCCTCCCCCCCCCCCGCCTCTCCTTCTCCTCTTATCTTACCTCGTCCTCTCCTTTTCCTCTTTCCTCGTTTCCTCCTCCTCCTTCTCCTCATCCTCTTCTTCCTCTTGCTCTTCACCCTTTTCCTCCTCTTTCCCCCGTTCCCCCTCCTCCTCCTCCTCTACTTCCTCCTTCTCCTCCTCCCTCTCCCTCTTTCCCAACTACCCTTCGTCTTCTTCCTCTCCTCCCTTTTCCTTTCCCTCCTCTTCCCTCTCCCTCTTTTCCTCCTCCTCCTCCCCCTTCTCCCTATCCTCTACTTCCCCTTTCTCCCCCTCCTCCTCCTCCTCTTCTTCATCCCTTACATCCTCTTCCTCACCGCCCCCCCCCCTTTCCCTAAGATCCCCCCCTCCCCCCCCTCCCCCGTCGTATTATCGCTTTTGACGTCAATTTCGTGGAAGTCTCCAACCTGTTACACAATACCTTAGGAGGTTAACAGTCCCAAAAGTTCATTCATAAAGATATAAATAACATCTACTAAATGTTTTTGATATACATGCTGTGAATGCATAAAAAACATAAATAACATCTACTAAATGTTTTGGATATACATGCTGTGAATGCACACTTATCTTTTCATCTATCTGTCTACCTACCTGTCTATTTACGCACATGTATGTGTTATATACGCGCACATGCATATACTTACACGTGTGTGTGTTCGTGTGAAAGAAAAAAAGTGGTTTTGAATAATTTTGTTTTTGAAAAATTGTTATTTATCAAAATGGCAAAGGAAATATAAACAGCAAGCTAATTTAATTCTAGAAAATAATATAGAAACATAAATGACATAAAATGTGTTGAAATGGATAGAAAATGCATATTAATTGAAAATAAACTAGTAATAGGAATAAAGAGGAGATATAAAAGAAAAAAGATTAAAAAATGAATATACAAAACAAAAACAAACAAACATAACATACTACATTACCCACATATTAAAGCAAAGTAAGTTCACAAAACGAAAAAAACATTTAGGCAAAAGAAAACAAAAGCAAACATCAAAGAAAATCAAAGCAAAAACACGGTCACAAAAACAAAAACAAAAAAATGAATGAAAGAACGAGGTAGAAGAAAAAGAAAAAAAACATACATATATATAAATGCTAAATATGTATATGTACACACATAAAATACCTGTAGGAGGCAACGCGGGTGTTCCCTGCAGGCGAGACTGGACGCGTGTGAGCCTCAGTCCCTCTCGCTCTCTCGGCGACTTTGAGAATCGAAGGATTTCTGTTTTCCTATTGTCAGGACCCGCCCACACCGGCGGGTGACGCGCGCGCGTGTGGTAAGCGCGGGAAAAATATGCGTTGTCCGTGAAGTCGCTGGTTGGAGTGACCGAAGGAAATCCTGAGGAATATTATAAGCATACGCGCACGCACGCACGCACATACATGCGTTATCTCTCTAGCTCAATATGTATATATATATATATATATATATATATATATATATATATATATATATATATGTATATATATATATATATATATATATATATATATATATATATATATATATATATATATAGGTAGGTAGGTAGATTGATCTAGATATATATATACATCCATATAATATATATGTTTATATATATATATATATATATATATATATATATATATATATATATATATATATATGCAGATGTATATATATACATACATATATATATATATATATATATATATATATATATATATATATATACATGCATATATATATATATATATATATATATATATATATATATATATATATATATATATATATATATGTGTGTGTGTGTGTGTGTGTGTGTGTGTGTGTGTGTGTGTGTGTGTGTGT
>NC_091589.1:7751312-7758812 GCF_042767895.1 Penaeus vannamei
TTCTTCTTAAACTATATTTTATCATTCATTCTTTTGTATAGTGCATGACGATTATGGATTCATAATTCTGGCATAGGCCTACACTGAGCACTTGAGCCGGAAGCTATAAGCTTAAATAATGTGTAAATATGAATACCAGTTATCTTTTTTTCCCGAAATGTTGTACTGCCTACCTGTAGCTTGAAGAAAGAATGTGTACTGTATTTGATGGCATATATCATGCATTTTTTCTTTAATAATTCTTTAAAGATAAACCAGCATGCTTCGTAACAAGCTGAGTCTAGTAAAAACTTCATAATTTAAGTTAAGGTAAATTTGCCTTGCCAAAAATGAGCAGCATGTAATTCTAATATATACAACTAGATACCATTCCCTATTCTGACAACAGGAACTGTCCTTTTGACAATATTTTTGTTCCTAATGTTGCCTATATCACATTCAAATCTTGAATTAAAAAAAAAAAAAAATAAGACTAATGCTATTTTCAGAATATCTAATGCATATATACCATCAAATGTAATAATTGGCACAAGCTTAACCCTCAAAGAAGCCTGCAGACTCCTGTTAGTTCGATAAGCAGTTGTTTGTTTTCCCAACGCTTATTTTATGGGGAGGAGTTTTCAACCCCGTTATACAGTATACCTTTTTGCTTTTCCACTTAAAGGAGCACTATCTTCATGAAAACGTTACACAAGCATAATTACACTGATGTATCTACAATGGCACAACACTCATCCAAAGACACATTCCTCGTGAGAGGGGGGAAACCGATATAAACTAGAGGGTGACCTTGAACAAGCTGAATTTGCCACCTGTACATGATCTCCCTTAGTGTTTATTACCAATAGCTTCAGGAATTGTATCAAAATCAACATTTAAAAATATTACTTATACTGTACGTATTAAGTTTAACATCTGTTCATATGTACATACATGATGGTCCAAGTACCAGAAAGATTTTAAGAGCATGACATTCTTCAACATTTACTTATGAACTACATCTTTATCATCACCAACAGTGTCCTCTTGTACTATCGTACAAAAATCTCTACAATAAAAAAAAATTCAGCCAGCATCTACAACATGTAACAAATTATCCAATGTCTCACCTCTGGGGTCAAAACAATAAGACTCAGGACCTGCAATTCAACACCTACCACTACAGGTAGACATATGTCCTGCATTAATGCTTTTAAAAGCAAAAACCCCTTCAAGGCTACACAAAAAGGACCATGCAGTGTCTTCCGTTTGGGACCCAAGCACAGTAACCTCAAACGACAAAGGGAAACATTATTCTGAAAATCCTGTTGCATGATAGGAGTCTGGGAAGCACAGGCCGAACACAGTCAGGTTCCTCGTTATCACAGATGACACCGAAGGAAAGGATAAGCCTTAAAACAAAATATCGAAGTAGATAACCAATGACATCTACAAATGCAATCATCAGTACTGTAGTATGAACTGAAGATTAAAGGTGTGGGTATAAAAAATAAAAGCAAGCAAAACGAGAGAGAGAGAGAGAGAGAGAGAGAGAGAGAGAGAGAGAGAGAGAGAGAGAGAGAGAGAGAGAGAGAGAGAGAGAGAGAGAGAGAGAGAGAGAGAGAGAGAGAGAGAGAGAGAGAGAGAGAGAGAGAGAGAGAGAGAGAGAGAGAGAGAGAGAGAGAGAGAGAGAGAGAGAGAGAGAGAGAGAGAGAGAGAGAGAGAGAGAGAGAGAGAGAGAGAGAGATTGATTTCAGATGGTGTGCAAAGACTAGTAACTGGTTCCAGTGAGCTGTCTTATGGTTATTGGCAGATAAAACAACGCAGTTAATATCATATCAAAGTAAATCTCTCGTGTAACATCATCACTAACCAACTGGATTCGTGAATAACAAATTATTACATTTTGTCCCAGGATCATTACAATCCGCATATTCATTTTATAGCATCAAAATAAATGTGAAAAATATGTGAATATACAAACTGCATTTACTAAATACAATAATAGAGAATGTACTTGTGCAAAATTTCAACAAAAAATTAACCAGAACAGTCTAATAAAACAATATTGTAAGGAAATCAGACATTCTCACCAGTCAAATATCAAAATAATAGTTTAATATTAATATCCAAAATAACAAATTTTATTAAACCAATTATCAGACTAATGATGCAAAATATAAATAAATAAATAAGAAAAATAACTGTGGGAGTAAGGTTTGCAGTAATAACAATAACAATCAACAACAATAATGATAATAATAATAATAATAATAATAATAACAATTATCATGACAATAATAATAATGATGATAATAGTAATAGCAATAATAATAATAATAATAATAATAATAATAATAATAATAATAATAATAATAATAATAATAATAATAATAATAATAATAATAATAATAATAATAATAATAATAATAATAATAATAATAATAATAATAATAATAATAATCATGATAATAATAATAATAGCAATAATAATAATAGCAATAATAATAATAATAATAATAATAATAATAATAATAATAATAATAATAATAATAATAATAGTAACAACAATAATAATAACAACAATAATAAAAAAATAATAATAATATCAACAATAATAGTAGCCATAGTAATGATAAAAAAACAATAATGATAACAAAAATAACAATAACAACATTAATTAAATAACATAATAATAATAATAATAATAATAATAATAATAATAATAATAATAATACAAATAACATCAACAATAATAATAATAATAATAAACAAAAAAATAACAATAATAACAATACTATCAAAATAACTATATCAACAATGATAATAATAATAACATTAACAGCATCCAAACCAGATCTATCATTTAATATTCCAACAGGGCACTGACTGACTGACACAGGACAACTGACCTAGCAAAGACAAATGACCTTTTCTCGGTCTCAACTTCCTATTCCCGAAAAACTCTACATGGCACAGGAGGGTGGGAGCATGGGGGAAGGGGGGGATAGAAAAAGAAGCGAGGAAAGGAGGAAGGTGGAGGGGGTGGGGAGAGAAGAGAGGAGGAAAGAGGGAGAGTTGAGGGAGAGCAGGAAGAGAGGAGAGGGGGAAGGGGAGAGAATTGAGGGGGAAAGGGAGAGGGAGAGCAGGAAGAGAGGAGAGGGGGAAGGGGAGAGAATTGAGGGGGAAAGGGAGAGGGAGAGCAGGAAGAGGGGAGAGAGGAGAGGGGGAAAGGGAGAGGGAGATCGGGCAGAAGAGAAGTGGGGTGAGGGAGAGAGAAGGGGGAGGGGTGCACTGTGTACATTTAACAACAAATTACAAAATAAGATAAAATATTGTCTCTGATATGTACTTCCATTACATACTTGTACTTGTAAAAATGCACATTCTGACGTAAGTGTCTGGTCCAACTAAACAGAGAAAAACGTAAATGTATTGTCATAAAAGTTGCATTGGTCATTAACCAACAGAAATTATTCTCAAGTTCTTGCACTTCCATGAACTTTCCTAACCTGCCTGCCTTGCAGTTTCTTAATGCAATCTAAATAATGCATTAAAATAACATTACTAATTCTTAGTTATATATATATAAAAAAAAAAAAAAAAAAAAAAAAAAAAAGTCCCACATTTTCATGAGCACACATGATGACTAGTCATGGATTTTGACTAGTTTACTTTTGATGCAAGTCCTAGACATAATTAATCAACATAACCAGAAAACTATATAAAACTGATTCATACCTCATACACAACAAAGGTAGTCTTACTGTTCTTTTGAGAGAAATAACAATAAACTATTTTGATTTTAAAATCTATTAATGAAGGAATAAATGCAATAATGCATTTTCATAAGTTACTAACTATATGACTTTGTACCTGAGCATTTAATGCAATGAACAGAAAGGGAGAAGGAATTCCATCCTTATCAACAATGGTGCAACATTAATATCAATTTAAAAGTGAATATACCTTGCTCTAAAAACCTCATTCACACTCTCCTTTTAAATAAGTGCACCTAGACATCCATATACCTCTTTGAACTGGACATGCATTTACTCCGTATAACATATCTATCACACAAACTTTAGCTCAAAAGTGTGTGTTTGCAGCTGCTAAAGAGACACCTCTGTCACTCCAGAAGAGAACTTCTTCTCATTACAGATTGGCCCAAAAAAATTATGCTTATGATAATAATAATAAGCATAAATAATAACAATTATATAAAAAAAATATATATAATAGCCAAACTGATGAACAGGTCCTGAGATACAAAGACATATAGGCCTCCTGTTAAGAGACAATGTGACCGTCTAGTTATACAATACAGGCACAATTGAACAGTATATCATTACATTTACCCAACTTACACTCTCCAGTCCCCTTAATTGAAAACTAACTTTATAGAATTTAGTTAACAATTTGAACGCACCTTCTCATGATAAAATAAATAAATAAATGAAATAAATCCCAAAAAGTTTCTTAACCACCACAAAAAAATCTCACGTGTGCTATCAATGTTGTGTACTTGTTTTAGCTCTTTTAATCCTTCTTTGCACGTGGCTTGTAATAGATCGCAGCCGTGATGATCAGCAAGTTCAGAACCAGTGAGGTTATGAAGTTCAGGAGGAGGACAGGATCGGCCGACTCGACGTAGATGGTGAAAATTCGGGCTGAAAAGTACAGAGAAATCACCAATGAGTAATCTTTCATCTATCATAACTAAAGTACCTAACTAAATGTTACACAACACTAATGCTAAAACTGACAACCTGAAAGACAAATATTTGTCAAAGGTCATGCAAACCTGACACCAGGAGCAGATAATGAGGAGGGGAAAGGAGGGAGGAGGAGGAGGAGGAGGAGGAGAAGGAGGAGGAGGAAGAGGAGGCAGAGAGAAGAGGAGGCAGAGGGAGGAGGAGGAAGAGGAGGAGGAGGAAGAGGAGGAAGAGGCAGAGGGGTGGGGAGAAGGAGGAGGAGGAGGAGGAAGGAGAAGGAGGAGGTGGAGGGAAGAGGAAGAGGAGGCGGAGGGAGGAGGAAGAGGAGGCAGAGAGGAGCCAGAGGGAGGAGGAGGAAGAGGAGGAGGAGGCAGAGGGGGGGAAGAGGAGGAGGAGGAGGAGGAGGAGGAGGAGGGAGGAGGGAAGATGAGGAGGAGGAGAAAGAGGAGGAGGAAGAGGAGGAGCAGGAGGAGGAGGAGGAAGGAGGTGGAGGGAGGAGGAAGAGGAGGCGGAGGGAGGAGGAAGAGGAGGCGGAGGGAGGAGGAAGAGGAAGCGGAGGGAGGAGGAAGAGGAGGCAGAGGGAGGAGGAAGAGGAGGCAGAGGGAGGAGGGAGGAGGAGAAGGAGGAAGAGGAGGAGGAAGGAAGAGAAAAAGAAAAAGAAGGACACAATACATTCCTATCGATGAGAAAAATCCAATCAATTTCATCATAGAGCCAGAAAGACCAAGACATTATGCTTACTAAGACACGTGTAGGCGGAGATGGACCACGCAGAGACTGAGACCGTTTCCGAATTCTTGCTGCTTATGATCGCCAGCAGAGCCACCACTTTGCTGCTGGCGGAGATGGGTGTGCACAGTCCCTAGGGTATGACAAAAGAATTGGATTTCATTCCACTGTAATTAAGTTATGAGGTAAGAGTAATGGCAACTATGTACAGAAAAAAAAAAAAAACTAAATGGCAAACAAATTATCACCTCTATATAAAATATGAATATTATATGTTAAAAATGTTAAAATGTAAAAATTATCCATCAACAAGAAAAAGAAAAACTATATAGCTTATTCTAAAGAATATTAATATTCAAAACATAAGAAAAATTATAAAAAATAAAACAAATTTATAACCTACATCACACAATAATGATAGAAAAAAGTAAAGAAGGCAGAACCTACCACAAGGGTCGTGATAAAGGCCTCGGAGAGCAAGCCCGTAGCAATGGAGTACGAAAAGTAGGCCCCCGCAGCCGCCGGCAGAATCACCAGTGGAGACAGTCGGCCAGTCAACGACAGGAAGATGGCAAGCATGACGATGTCTTGCGTCACCATCAGCGGGTACTCAAAGTATGTGATCAGGGCATAGCCGGCATACACATTGTAGCTGAGCGTGATGACGTAGCTGCGGAAGAGAAGGAATAAAGGGGGATAGATTAGGGAGAAACTTAATAAATTACTCTGGAGTTCAATCTTCAACATAACTATAATGACATTTTTTTTTCTTTTTTCTTTTTTTTTTATGTTATAGAAATAACTGGTGATGGGGGGTCTAGACATGTGCACATACCACCCACAAAAGTCAGTTCACATTTGCCAGCACAAGTACAAATTTGAGAACCACATTTTTGCGAACAAAATAAAAACGCAGCTTCTAAATGGCTTGCGAATTGATCTTTCCAATATGTGTAAGTCCTTGAAGTATTACATGCCTTTTTTTTTTTTACCTGTGATAATAGATGCAGTATATGATGCTTTCTCATTCTAATCTGAAGGCTAATTCTCCCTAGCACTACTATATGACACTCACACTTCATATTGTGATATAGAAGTCCATTCACTTCTATTAAAAAAATATCATGACAAGACTGAAGAAAAAACAAATAAATATTCAAAAAATATTTTATCATGCAGCTACCGACAGAAATAACGAATGATTTGGCTCAACATTTTTTCCCATTGCATAATTATCTTATCTATGCCACGGACTTCAGCTAATCATCAACCCCTACATTAAACATAAATGGACCTAAAGTAGCACCGTCTACTTAATCTCTGATTATATCTTAGCCGGTACGACGTTTGTTGGATGACGATCTGTTTACTGTCTTGTAATTATTCATGATAACTGTTACTACCTTCCATTTAGAGAGAGAGAGAGAGAGAGAGAGAGAGAGAGAGAGAGAGAGAGAGAGAGAGAGAGAGAGAGAGAGAGAGAGAGAGAGAGAGAGAGAGAGAGAGAGAGAGAGAGAGAGAGAGAGAGGGAGAGGGAGAGGGAGAGGGAGAGGGAGAGGGAGAAGGAGAGAGGGAGAAGGAGAGGGAGAGAGAGGGAGAGAGAGGTAGAGAGAGAGAGAGAGAGGTAGAGAGAGAGGGAGAGGGAGAGGGAGAGGGAGAGGGAGAGGGAGGGGGAGAGAGAGAGAGAGAGAGAGAGAGAGAGAGAGAGAGAGAGAGAGAGAGAGAGAGAGAGAGAGAGAGAGAGAGAGAGAGAGAGAGAGAGAGAGAGAGAGAGAGAGAGGGAGAGAGGGAGAGAGGGAGGGAGAGAGAGAGAGAGAGAGAGAGAGAGAGAGAGAGAGAGAGAGAGAGAGAGAGAGAGAGAGAGAGAGAGAGAGAGAGAGAGAGAGAGAGAGAGAGAGAGAGAGAGAGAGAGAGAGAGAGAGAGAGAGAGAGGGAGAGGGAGAGAGAGAATGAAAACCCTAATTATAAAATCAATAAAAAAATAGCATTAACACCTGGTGCTAGCTGACACAGTAAATTACATTCCAAATAGCAACTTTGGGTTTAGTGAGTGTAGCATATTCTATCTAGCACTTCT
>NC_091589.1:7763812-7776312 GCF_042767895.1 Penaeus vannamei
TAAATAATAGCCACTTGATATCAAAACGGAAAGAAGTTACACCAAATTTGATCAGAAAAGAAATCAATATGAATATTTTTTTTTTAATTATTTCCCTTGCGCATTACATGTTAACACCCCTTAAAAATATGTGTACATTGAATAATTTCTTGGCCTCATATTCCCATCCAAGAAATACACGTGCCAACATATGGCAGTGAAAGAAGACCTAAAAATACGAACTGTATTGCTGTATCCCATATAACAAGATTAGGGAACCTTACATTTCGCTAGGTTTGCTTAAACGAAGTATACAAAAAACATTAGGGTCGCATACAATGGAATATATACATGCGTAACAAATAAATAAAGACATCTATATGCATACATATTTACATTACGGATTACCAAAATGAAATTAGACATCTATATGCTTACATATTTACATTACGGTTTACCAAAATGAAATTATTGCATTTATTTCATCAACTGGGTCGGTCACCATAGAATGTTGCCATCCAGACGTCATTACATTTTCCTAATTGCCGCCGGATGTTGCTACCGGATATATAACTGCAAAAAGATAATTCTGAAAAATATTCTCTTTAAATACATAAATACTATATCGTGGGTACGTTTACAGGAAGGAAAAAAATAAAACCCGAGTTGTTTTGAGTCGTTAACGTATTTTATTATTGTATTTATTCATTTTTTTCTCATGTTTGTATACCACGAGGTCATAGGAGTGGAAGTTTCTTGTTAAATGTTATTAAAATAATTGAGAGGAAGGAGCCATGCCGTAGCGGATTATTTAGTGGTAATTAACAGCACTTATTCTGAATTCGAGATGAATAAATGAATGAATCATACGATTGCATGGCTTAAGAATATATGCACTGTGAAACTCGTGTATATACACGCATACACAGACACGCATACGTTCGCACACAGACACACGTACACACACACACATACATATACATACATACATATATGTGTGTGTGTGTGTAACGTGGAATAATGTGCTTCTATTCACGATATATCTTATTCATATAACTGAGTATATATACATGTATATATTCATATGCGTATATACATATAAGTATGGACATATATATGTACATATATATATATATATATATATATATATATATATATATATATATATATATATATATATATATATATATATAGAGAGAGAGAGAGAGAGAGAGAGAGAGAGAGAGAGAGAGAGAGAGAGAGAGAGAGAGAGAGAGAGAGAAATAAACTTTCTCTATCTCTCTTTCTCTCTCTCTGTACACACACACACACACACACACACACACACACACACACACACACACACACACACGCGCGCGTACACGCACACACACACACGCGTACACGCACACACACGTACACACCCACACGCACACACACACACACACACACACACATACACACACACACACATAAACACACACACACACGAGAGGTCTGTTGTCAAGCGAGACAGGTTCCCCGCCATCTGCCACATCAACGGATTGGCGAGATAAGTTAAATGGCCGACATTCTTATCTGGTGCCGCATCCCGTGTGCGTTCTCATCGGCGAGTGATTGTGTGTGTGTGTGTGTGTGTGTGTGTGTGTGTGTGTGTGTGTGTGTGTGTGTGTGTGTGTGTGGTTTACCTCGTTTCGTAATGTAGAGGTGGATAGGTGGGTAGTAGGAAGGTGGGAGGGAGGGAGGGGGCGAGGAGGGAGGGAGGGAGGGAGGGAGGGCGAGGAGGAGGGAGGAAGGGAGGGCGAGAAGGAGGGAGGGAGGGAGGGCGAGAAGGAGGGAGGGAGTGAGGGAGGTAAGTATGTAGGTAGGAAAGGGAGGGAGGTAGGGATGTAGAAAGGGAGAGAAGGAGCTAGGTAGGTAGGGAGGTAAGTAGGTAGGTAGGGAGGAAGGTAAGTAAGTAGGTAGGAAGGGAGGGAGATAGATAGAGAGAGAGAGAGAATATATAAATCCATATCAACGTTTTCTCTCCCTCCCTTCCCCTCTTTCTCTCTTACTTTCCCTTCTCCTCTCTCTCCTTATCTCCCTTTATCTCTTATCACCCTCTACCTTCCTCCCCTTTCTCCTACCCCCGTTCTTCCCTCACCCCCCCCCCCATCCATCCATCTCACTTTCTCTTTTCCTCTCAAACATCCATTCACAAACACACTCACCCATTCACCCCTGTGCTCACCCACCTACAACCCCCCCCCCCTATTCACTCATTCACCCACAATATAGCCGCTCATTCACCCCTGCAATCACCCCCCCCCCCCCTATTTACTTACTCACCCACCCATCCATTCACTCACGCACTGATCCACCCACAAACACATCCACCTACCCATTTACTCACCCACCCACGCCTAAATACACCTACCCATTTATCCCTGTACTCACCCACCCACTCTCCCACAAACACACCCACCCACCCACCTCTAAACCCAACCACCCACCCACCCATTCACCCAACCACCTACGTCCAAACAAACCCACCCACCCACCCACTCACCCACCCACAAACACACCCACCCACCCACCCACGCCCAAACACACACGCACACAACCCACACCTCCACCCGCCATTCGCCCTGCAGATGCTTAGCCACAAACAACCGCAGAGAAGCCAATAGACGCGTGTTTGTTTACATCACAGGAACGTATTTTGTGTCTCGTCGCTCACGCTTCTGCTTCAGTATTATGTAAGATTCGATTCCTTGAAGAGAGATGGAGTTACTGGTGTGTTTTTTTCTGATTTTTTTGAGGGGGAGGGATGGGGAGGGGTGGGTGAGGGTGTGGGGGGGGGGAGATGGAGTTACTGGTGTTTTTGTTATTTTTTTGGGGGGTGGGGTGGGTGTGTGGGGGTGGAATGGATGATTGTTTGTTTGTTTGTGTGTTTGTGTGTGTGTGTGTGTATGTGTGTGTGCGAGTGTGTGTGTGTGTGTGTGTGTGTGTGTGTGTGTGTGTGTGTGTGTGTGTGTGTGTGTATGTGTGTGTTCATGTGCTCGATGTTTATTTTTGTTTAGTTTCTTGTTTGATTGATTGTGTGTGCTTGCATTTGCTGTGTAGATTAAAATTAACATAGATGTAGCGATTAACGAAATTATCATAATCTAGACTCTGCATCATCACTGAAGGCAGTAAAGAATATTCGAACCATAATCTTCGATCAGAAAATTGTAAAGCAAACTGATACTTAAGATGTATGTCTCTCTCTTTCTCTTTTATGTTATCTCTCTCTCTCTCTCTTTCTCTCCTCTTTCCCTTTCTTTCTCCCTCTCTCTCTCTCTCTCTCTCTCTCTCTCTCTCTCTCTCTCTCTCTCTCTCTCTCTCTCTCTCTCTTCTCTCTCTCTCTCTCTCTCTCTCCCTCCCTCTCTCTCTCTCTCTCTCTCTCTCTCTCTCTCTCTCTCTCTCTCTCTCTCTCTCTCTCTCTCTCTCTCTCTCTCTCTCCCTCACACACACACACATAAACACACACACGCACTCTCTTTCTCCCTCCCTCCCTCCCGCCCCCTCTCTCTCTCTCTCTCTCTCTCTCTCTCTCTCTCTCTCTCTCTCTCTCTCTCTCTCTCTCTCTCTCTCTCTCTCTCTCTCTCTCTCTCTCTCTCTCTCTCTCTCTCTCCCGCCCCCCCTCTCTCTCTATTCTTGCAAAAGAACGAACACTTGTGAAGGTGGGTGAAGTCAGGGGGAGGGGGTTGGTGATGGGAAAGGAAGGGGGGAGGGGGGAGTGGGAGGTGTAGAGATCGTTTCTGTCAAAAAGTTTACCTGCGATAAACGATGGATGTGTATTAATTAATCAGTAGGAAAGAGATGGATGTTGAATTTCATTAGCTTATCTGAGTGTTGTGTGTGTGCATGACATCACCCCCCTCCTCTCTTTTTCTGTCTCTCTCTCTCTCTCTCTCTCTCTCTCTCTCTCTCTCTCTCTCTCTCTCTCTCTCTCTCTCTCTCTCTCTCTCTCTCTCTCTCTCTCTCTCTCTCACTATGTATCCATGTATGGTAGAAAAAAAAACACAAACTAAATTCATTGAAAAGTGAGACAACACTTTCGAAATCTTCCAGGAAGTCATCTTCAAGTCCGAAGAGGAAAGGAAAAGGAAGGAGTATAAGTGAAAGAGAGGAGAGAAGCTTGGTAAACGCAGGGCAAGTGAGGACAGGGGAACGGAAGCAAAGGGGAAGGTCAGGATGAAGGATTTGAGGATGTGGGAAGCGAGGTTACTGTCGGCACGAATAGAAACGCTGTTCAGGTTAAAATTAGGCAGCTGCTTATTAAGGAGGATTCCACCGGTTTACTTTGATGGAAATCAGCTGAAGGAAAGACAATATGCACAGCTGACCAGTCCACCTGATTGCAGAAGAGGGCATTGCCTTTGTGATCCTGGATACCAAGTTGCCGAAATTTGTCCCACACCAGTCCTCCCTCTACCTCGAAGGTAGGCCTATATGCTATTCCCTGTGTCTCCTATGATCAGCAGTGGTCCTCGACCTCGAAGGTAGGCCTATACGCTATTCCCTGTGTCTCCTATGATCAGCAGAGGTTTGGTGAGACAGCCATTAGTCACATCAAGGTTCTCTGTCAACATATATACACTGTATCCAGGGAGCAAAAATCCCTCTTCTGCTATCAGTGGGTCACAGGCCATCAGATGCAGGGAGATAGGAAGGGGAAAAGACTCCGTAATCCATCCGATCTAACCCAAGTGCATCCATCTATGATTAAACATCCCTGGGCTGCCCAATCACCAGCAAAAACCCGGATCAAGTCATGTTTAATTGCATCTAACCAGGTCCTTTGTACCCTTGAGGCCAATTTGTTAAATAAATATCATACATACATATATATATATATATATATATATATATATATATATATATATATATATATATATATATATATATATACATATATACATATATATATATATATATATATATATATATATATATATATATATATATATATATATATATATATATATATGCATGTATGTGTGTGTTTTCTCATCTAGTTCTTCTTACCTCGTTGTTTCAATACGCTGCTATATGAAAATTATCGTATGGACTGGTGCATGTTTTTGGCACACACATAAAGTCGTCTCTAACTTCAAACTTCCTGTAACAGAGTTGAACAGCATAATCATGCCCCCCCCCCCTTTCCTTCCTTCTTCCAGAGTAGTAAGTCCTAATATCTGCAGTCTACCTTCGTAACTTATAGAGTAGGTGCCCATCTTGTGGCTACTCTCTGAACTCTATATCCTTTTTAACTAGGCTAGGTCTTGTGATGGCTTTAATAATCTTTACCATATCTCCGTCCACATAAACGAATACCCCCCTCAAGTTGGCAGTCATTCCAAGCATTTTATGGTCCTTTTCATTTATATGATCATTTAGGCTTAGGTTTCTGTTTATGATTACCCCAAGGTCTTTTTCCCTACCACCTGTGTTTGATATCGCGTCTCCTAATTTGTAATGGAATAGTTAACGATTTATTTATTTATTTTTTTTACTTTCTCCGACTACGTGGCATTTGTTGGTGTTGAATTCCATTTACCAAGTACAACTCCACGTGAATAAGTTCTTGATGTCACTTTCGAGGTATTGGCATGAGACGTTGTCTATTATCCGTTTTTGTATTTTCGCGTTATTTGCAAACATATTCAGATAATTTTCCTGGGCTAATGTTTGACCCTAAATCATTGACGAAAATAAACAAAATCGGCGCTAAGACCTAACCCTGAGGCACTCCGCTGGTTACTCGTCGCCATGTCGAGTGTTTTCCTTAAATTGTGGTGCTTGTCTGTCTTTCATTAAAAGAAAAAAAAATGTCATCCATTCAAGTAATTTGCCTTTCATTCCATCAATGTTCTAATTTCCATAATGGTCTTCTATGAGACACCTTATCAAAAGCCTTTTTCAAGTCTAAGTACACACAATCCATCCAGCCGTTTCTTTTTTTTGTAATATTTCAGATTTCCTACACTTGACCTTCCTTCCCTAAGCCCAAATTGTTTATTTGATATTCGTATTTTTCAAGTACTTCAACTCATTGTTTCCTAATTGCACTTTCTAACTGTAACAGCTGACAAAATACAATAATTAAGAGAAACTGGTCTATAATTTTGAGGGTTTTGTTGTCGCCGCTCTTATGTAAGGGTGCAATGCTGCTGAGTTTCCGACTTTTTGGTAGTTTTCCTGATCTCACTGACTTTTGCATAGTTCTTCGGCTCATCCCTAAGAACCTAGTTGGAAATCTCATCTGATCCCTTTGCTTTGGTCTTGTCTAATCCTTTGGCAGATCTTGTATTTCATTCTTTGTCAGGGTAATATTTTTGATGTTTTTTACGTCTGTACGGTTATTTGCCATTTCCAAGTATGGGTCCTAAAAAATGACTGAAATTTCTCATTAAGGATTTTACACATTTTCTCCTCCTTAGTATAAACAATATTATTATCTTTGATGGCGCTTATACCTCTACTTGTAGTTTTATGTATGTACTTAAGGATAAGCTTTGGCTGACTTGCACATTTATTGATTATATCCCTGTACGTGCGCGCGCGCGCGCGCGTGTGTGTGTGCGTGTGTGTGTGTGTGTTCATAATACACACCCAGTGGTTCAACATTTTAAACTCATCCTATAACTACTGACTCATACAAAATACCTCAAGATTTATTGACCTCCAACAAAGCAATAATTGATTGAATTTTCCCCATTGAAAATGTTTTACAATGCAAAATATTTTAAGCCCGTTAACTTCTCTGTTGACATTAGATGATAGGAGACTGGACACCGGGGCAGTGAAGGTGAAAAAAATTATTGTTTTGCCTCTTACGTGAAAGTAAGCTATTTATTTTCTTGATTATCCATTAAGAGAGATAGTGACATGATACTAGTATTGAGAAGGCTCAACTTCAGGTAAAAACAGGCCTTTTTTATGCTGAAAACAAGCCAAAACGAGAACTATTTTAAAATTCCCGCAGTCTCGCTACCAATTTGTATCAATAAAAACTCTTGTGTCTATTTTAGTGTTACTGTTGCATAGATTGAAGGGAAGAAAGAAGCAAGCCGATAACAGATTAAATAGATTAGGTAATTACTGCAACATGTAATTAGATACTGTCACCTCACAAGTAATAAGCTAGGGTAGACATTACCAACCAAATTTATATATTATTTGGTGTGTTAAAACTTGTCAAACCAAGAAAGACAGTAATTTATTGCGTGAATGGGAGCTATCTATATGTTGACTAGAATTTTTTTTAATATGAATGGTTAGAGAATTTGTTGCAACAAGACAAACATCTTACACAAGGTAATAATTAGTCAGATAATTTAGATACTATTTCCATCTCTGTCAGTCACAGATTGCAGACAGCTTATATGTTATATAAGTTGCATATCAAAAGTAGACAATATCAAGTGTCATTGGCACTTTGGCCAAGGCTATCAAACTTCTTTGATGTATATTCTGGTAAGAAAAATAGTAGAATAGTTCCATATACAAGGACTCTATAAATATGAAGAGAAAATCTCACAAGTGACATAGGTCTAGGGATTATAGACTCACTTTGAAGTATTTTGGCATATATGGTATAACTTGAGTGAGATGACATGAGTTTCTAAGTGCAGGTTGAAACATTAGAGCATATGATTGGTTGTTATTTATACGTGACAGAACTGTTGAATTTTCAACATGTGATAGAAATGTCATTGATTAAATGTAGTCTTACAGTTTCATAAAATCTACCAGTCTGTCAGTTCCTATTCATCCTAAGTGGTCAATGATTATATGTAAATAAAATAATGAGTTCTGTCATTAATTTATAGCTCCAACACGGGACTACTTTTAGATATGATTGAAGCAGGAGCTATGTGTTTTAGTAATAAGATAAGAACAGGACATAAAGTAGAACTATTTAATATTACTCATACTGTCCAAATTACTTCAAAATCCCGAAATTATTGAACCTAAACCAAGTTGACCAAGAAACCATTGTCTTTCTGCAAGCACAGCAAAGCCTCAATTTATGAAACCTCCAGATTTGCTCTACTGGTTACCAAACTGAGATTATTAATTTCTTTAGAGTATAAAAGTAGATGATGACATTTTCACACACTCTCTCTCACTCACATTCCCTCACTCACTCACATTCCCTCACTGACTCACATTCCCTCACTCACTCACATTCCCTCACTCACTCACATTCCCTCACTCACTCACATTCCCTCACTCACTCACATTCCCTCATTCACTCACATTTCCTCACTCACATTCACTCACTCACATTCACTCACTCACATTCACTCACACACATTCACTCACATTCACTCACTCACATTCACTCACTCACATTCACTCACTCACATTCACTCACACATTCACTTACTCACATTCACTCACTCACGTTCACTCACTCACATTCACTCACTCACATTCACTCACTCACATTCACTCACTCACATTCACTCACTCATATTCACTCACTCACGTTCACTCACTCACATTCACTCACTCACATTCACTCACTCACATTCACTCACTCATATTCACTCACTCATATTCACTCACTCATATTCACTCACTCATATTCACTCACTCACACACACACACACACACACACACACACACACACACACACACACACACACACACACACACACACACACACACACACACACACACACACACACACACACACACACATACACACATACACACATACACACACACATACACATTAAATAACAAACTGAAAGCTATTATTAATTGCACAACTTCTTTTTCTTTTCTGGGTACAGCAAGATCCTAAGATCCAGTTCTCACAGGAGAAGGAGAAGAGCTTGCAAGTATATTTCTTGTTTTTATTAAGGAGTTTTTGTGTGTTTATGTGAGGAAAAGAAGTATCAATGATAGCAGATAGCTTTTGGAGCTTTCGCTAAAGTTTTTAAGTGTGTTGCGTTTATTAAGTGAAGGGTTGCATTTCAAAATTGGGCTGCCAGGATATTTGACTGGCAAATAGGCAAAATATTTCTTTCCCCTTTGTTCTAAAATTCAAGATTCTTTGAATTTCTTGAAACCCATTTAATTATGGTTTTGTTAGGATATTGGTTGCCTCAGTTGGCTGACAGAATTTTGAGTTATTATGCAAAACCAAACAAAGAAGCATTGACGTAGAGCCCACTATGCAATCACTTGATACTGTGCCAAGCGGATGAAAGTCCCGGTTAAATGATCTCTCAAAATTCTGTGAAATTTAGATAAAAAAAGAAACGGCTAGAAACAGTTTTTAGTTGGTGTTCAATTTGCAGCATTTTTGAGATTGTAGAGGCTGCTAACTTTCCTTTTTTTATTAACACTGGTATGCTATTTCAGAACTTGAGGGGCCTGTTATGATCTTACTTTTCTAAACAGAAGTAATCCTAATTAAAGATGTACATATAATAGATTATCAATGGTATGATTAGCAATAATTAGTGTATCTGTTTCTCAGGTATAATTTAAAAGCCTCAACTATCTGAACCCTTCTTACCGTTGTCAAAATGTATCCACATGTCAAACTATGACCTGAAATTCAGTTTAAACAAGAAAACTTTACTGAATAATTGCAGAATCTACACTATATAAGTGTGAATCTAATTAAATTGCTCTGAGGACAGTAGTTAACAAATGACAATTTGTTTAAGATGGTCTTATAGGGCTTTACCCATTTTTTCTCATTTCAATTTTTCATTTGCTTATGGTTTCCATATGTGCTGAACTATATATATAGTGATTGAGCAATCCAAAATCCTATAAGAATGAAAGAAATTGTTCATGTTTCTTTCTTACTTATATAAGAAGCTCTTTCCCATATATTATGAAATATCCTTTAGTGCATGTATAAGGAGTCAACTGGACTGGAAACAGACTAGTAAAAGTATATGATCCATAGTTGGTAGCTCCATGAAGATTGCATTTAATCTTTCTTCCAAAATAATCTGAAATATACCATTTTTAGGGGGAAGAGATGTTAAAGAAGACTTGTTCTCCCATTTTGATCACATTTCAACATTTGGACATCTTCAAAGTTGTTAAAAGCTTAAGCCAAAAATGTATAAAATGGCCAAAAATATATAAACTAAAAATGCTAATAAGTCACTTTCTTATAGAAAATATTAAATGTGCAATATGCTTCTGAACTTCAAAAATCTCTACAGTATAATCCGTGAATGCCATGCACGATGACTCCGCTGCGCTCACAATACGATACTCGTACTTTAATGTCATTCCAATTAGATAACAGCCTTAAGATTGACTTGTGTTAGGTCAGAAAGCAGTAAACTTTTTGCAGTGTGTAATGTTATTGTTGCACTTCTAATACAACATTCATGCTGTACCTTCATTCTAATTAGGTAACAGATTGAAAGTACACCCAATCAAGGACAAACATAGATATAGCATTCCTTGAGTTTATTGGTTTATTTAGATATTGGTTTACTGAAAATGTAACTTTATAGTGTAAAGCACCTGTTGGTTTACGTTCTCTTCCTTCCCATCAGTGCTGAGATTAACGGCTCGTTCTAGTGCGACATCTCTCTCTGTCTTGCGTCCAAGGACAGGAACACGGGGCCTTGCCCTGAGCATCCTCAGCCTTCAGATTTTAGCTAGCAAGTGTCAGCAGCAGTATCCTCTTTTAAATGGTCAGTAAGGAGACTATAGGAGTTATATCAATAGCACTTATATGAGTATATATTTATAGTACTTTGAGAAGAACTTTTTAAAATGTTTTTACGCAAGTACAGTGTGTCTTTGTGTGGGGAAAAGATATGTACATCTTTATTGTTTTTGTTTTTTTAGAAGGCTAATAAATAATTTATGATCAAAACAGGTAAAGAGAAGTGCTTGAAGAACGACATTCTAAAAACAACCATCAGAAACATGTCGTCTGTACGTCATTTGAACCAAGAAGAAGCCATTAATGTGGATCTGGAGTTGTTCAATGAGTATCAGTTCAGTGTGGATCAGCTGATGGAACTGGCGGGTCTCAGCTGCGCTCATGCAATTGCAGAGGTAAGTGTTTAGTGGAGAATAGAGTGTTTTCCTGTTTAGTAGGTATTTGATTTGAAAAAAAAAAAAAATCATGAGATCCTTATTGCAGAAAGAAATATGGAATAAGAAGCCTAGATCATCTCACAACTTTGTCAAATAGATGAGTTTAGGCTATGTTCATATTTAGAATAAGTGGAATTGTCTTTAGTTGTGATGATGACTAATGGTTATGCCTATATATATTCCCAATATATTCCCAACACTCTTTGTGTCTGCAAGGATGTAGAAAGTAGGATAGATGTAAAATTCTTTTGCAAAAGCTAAGGATCATATACTGGTAACTAACATTTTGACAATGTCTGCTGCATCGAATATTCTCTCTCTTTAGTTTTCTAATTTTAGTTGGTTCCCCAAATTCCTCATCCTTAATATTTTGCGTGTGTTATCACTCACAGAAATATAAACCAGACCCTGATAAAGGAGTGCTGGTGTGTGCAGGACCTGGGAATAATGGAGGTGATGGGCTTGTATGTGCACGGCATCTGAGACTGTTGGGCTTCACTCCCGAAATCCTGTACCCGAAGCCTACCGACAAACCACTGTTTAACAACCTTGTCAAGCAGTGTGAGATGTATGACATAGCCTTCATAAAGGAAATGCCAAATATGGAAAGTTTAAATAGGTGTGTGTTTTGGGTCTTGCTTAAAAAAGTTATTTTTGGTTGACAAAGTTAGCTCAAGGCATTACCAGATATCTCATTTCATACTGATGTGATATTTGTCTTGAAAGCAAAGCATAGTTTACTCTTTTTCCTCTGGGTACATGTGCTATCGACTGTAGTTTCTCTTGTGAATTATGTTTGCACACAGATGGCTCCACAAGTGCTAAGCCACAAAAGAGCTAATTAGTAGGCTTACATGACCTCACCTCATTTCTGTATTCCTTAAGTGCTTGGGAAAAATGTTATTTTCTAATGCTATTAATATTGATGTCGTTATTAACATTGCTGACATTATGATCATTAAAGTATTATTAGCAGTACTAATAGTAATAAATAAAGTGAATCTTTCCAAAGATCAATGAAATGGATGAACAGGTGAGATAGAAAGAACTAGTATTTAACTCTTTGGTGATTAAGCACCTGTAAAGCCATCTAGGTGTAAAGACCATTAATCCCCCACCCCCCTAAAAAAGAAGAGAAAAAGAAATAAAGAAAGAAAGATAGAAGAAAGCAAGAAGTGGACATGACATGTATTTTTGCCATCTTAGTATATGTAGCTTAATATATACAGGTCTTCATAGAATAGAATGATTATTGATCATTCATTCAACCTATAAAATGTAAAATTCCCATTTTTTTATTTTTTATCTTCTTCTTCTTCTTCTTATTATTATTATTATTATTATTATTATTATTATTATTATTATTATTATTATTATTATTATTATTATTATTATTATTATTATTATTATTATTA
>NC_091589.1:7781312-7788812 GCF_042767895.1 Penaeus vannamei
ATATATATATATATATATATATTTATATGTTTATATATATTTATATTTATTTATGTTTATATATATATATATTTATATGTTTATTTATATATTTGTATTTATTTATGTTTATATATATTTATATTTATTTATATGTTTATATATATTTATATTTATTTATGTTTATATATATTTATATATATTTATATGTTTATATATATTTATATGTTTATATATATTTATATTTATTTATATGTTTATATATATTTATATTTATTTATATGTTTATATATATTTATATGTTTATATATATTTATATTTATTTATATGTTTATATATATTTATATTTATTTATATGTTTATATATATTTATATTTATTTATATGTTTATATATATATTTATATTTATTTATATGTTTATATATATTTATATTTAATTATATGTTTATATATATATTTATATTTATTTATATGTTTATATATATATATTTATATGTTTATATATATATTTATTTATGTTTATATATATATTTATATTTATGTTTATATATATTTATATGTTTGTTTATATATATATTTATATATGTTTATGTTTATAAATATATAATTATGTTTATATATTTATATTTGTTCATATATATATTTATATATATTTATTTATGTTTATATATATTTATTTATATGTTTATGTTTATATATATATATATATATATATATATTTATTTATTTATAGATGTGTATGTTTATATATATATTTATTTGTTTATCTCTCTCTCTCTCAGTATATATATATATAACTTTTTTTTCCCCCATTTCTTTGTTATAACACATCCATCCTCACAAATACAAACTCACTAGATCAAAGAAGAATAAGTAGTTGCTCTAAAGACTCATTTTTGTCTCCCCCCCCCCTTTCCAGGAAGGTACCACATGCTGGGAGGTCGCTTTGTTCCTCCGCAAATGCAGAAGAAATACGAACTCAACCTCCCTGAATACCCGGGTACCAGTCAGGTTGTGTCGCTGTCTTGAAGGGTGTCCTTTCTTAAAAGTCTAGATAGTTACCCAGTCGAATGCTGAATGAAATTTTGTTGGATATGAAATAGAGTTTGGGATATGTTGTTCTTTATTTCTGGTATATGATATGATGTGATATTATCTGTAGTGTAAGGTCTGCATATAATGTATGTATACTTTATTTTTCAATAAAGTATAATTACCTAATTTTATCAAGAACATTCTTTACGATTCCTCTTATACTTCAGACTGTTCATTATAAAAATCTCTTATACACAAATTCATGGTAAAGAAAGGTTTCAACATAGAAAATCTTTAATAATAATAAGCGTCAGTGAGAGGTGGAAAAAACAGATATTTTCCCCTTATATGTGAAGTCATGCATGAATATATATCTATATAGAATGGAGATGAATTTTCAGCATCAAAAACTTTCAAGACAGACAAGCAGTTCCCAGCGACAACAGTAACGTGTGTTTTCTAGTTCACAGTGATCTCTACGTGGAAATTTTGTCTATATTTCTTCTATTAGATTAGGGAACAGGATGATAGAATGATAGCACACACGCAAAAGGTGTGGGGCCGGACAAGGTGAAATCCAGAATCGACTGTAGACATGCATGCTTAAGAACAATATTATTGCAGTAGAAGAAAGATATCTTTGCATAGACCGACACAACAGACATGCATTTATTATTTGCAGAAAGTTCATTTCTTCATTTCTCGTTGGATTTTTCTATTTCATTTTGCACCTTTGATCACTCTCTTGATACAACGGTATCCACGACGATGAATGTGTCACGCTCTTGGAATAAATAAGTCATCTATATTGCACCCAATTTCGGGAGAAATATAACTGGCAACTCACCCTCAACTCAGGAGTACTCTGATTTGCCAAGTCTCTTTTAAATTCTAATCAGGTAACACTTAATACTTAGGTTTATATATCTTTGGTAATTTTAAAACTCACATACATTCATATATATTACTTTTACTTTACTATTACTTTGATTTGCCTGGTCTCTTGAGAAAAGCACTACAGAGTCCAAGATTGTGTTGTCAGTTTTTCCTTTTCTGAAATTAGAAGGAGTATAGTGTTCGCTGAGTGCCATTCCTCCAATTTCGTAATGAGGTTTTTACATTTAATTTTTCTCAATTTTTTAATTTTTTTTTATGCCATTCTGTTCTATCCTGTATTCTTCAACAACAACAAAATATATATATGTATATATACTCCTGATATACCTAATTCACACCTATCCAAGTCTTGGTGAGATTCAAGAAATTGCTGGAAAAACATTGTACAATCTCACAGCATATTTTAGACCACTTTAAACATGGTATTTTACATGTTTTATGCAGAATTACAAATACATTATAATAATGAGAATGCATAATGTTAATGAGCATGATGAGAAAACGGTGACAAAAAAACAATGAATTTATGAGAAATATGAATGATGAGACAGTGGAGGGGTTAACAATCAACTATTGAATAACTGCCAAAAACACTGAATGGGTCAACAGCACATATAACACATCTGCACTATTACACATACAAATAACCTTTGTACACTCAAAAGTACATAAAAAAAAACGTGTTGTGACCATCTCTAATCTGATCCCATGTTTCCTCCTTTGTTGTTGCTCTACATTTTAGTAGACTTATAACATGAAAATAAATTTGGTAACATATAAAGAGTTAAAAAAAAAAAAAAAAAAAAAGCACACTTGGTTATTTTTCGTGATGAAAAGACTCAAGCCAACCCTGAAATCCGCCATATCTTTTCATAGCCTTTTACAAACTTCATTGGTCAAATATCAGTCAACTAAATCTTCCTTCTTAAAACAATCTTTTCTTTTTTCTGTTGTCCTTCTGCTTAGTGAAACAGCAAAAATCCACAATCAGACACACAGCTTTCTCTAACATCTGGAAGCTTGGCCACCGCAGAGATTATGTCCAAACCGTCTATCACCATCCCAATGGAGGACATGTCTGAGGTGTAGCACCACTCGGCCACATATATTCCAAACTGGGAAGGGTTGTGGTCGTAGCCATAACCTGGGAAATAGTAGCCCACCACGAGCCCAGGGTCTATGCTGTGGAAGTTTTCCTCACCACGTTCCATCCCCGGTAAAGCTGCTCCCCCAGTGCCATCATCATTCTCGTAATCTCCGCCCCAGACCTGTTCCCCGGGCTGGCCCTTGTGGAGAACCTCCAGGAAGTGGGTGTTGGCGTACGAAGGTCCTCTCTCCCCCGAGCAGAAGTACATGAACTGGCGCGTCCGACCAGCATCATCTAAGAGTTTGATGTATACTCGCCCTTGAAGTACGCCTGCATTCTTCACTTCTAGGAAAGTGACCACGTAGTTCTCATCAACCATTCTCCGTATGGCATCGTACTGGAATTTCAAAGCGCGTGCATTAGAATGCTTGTATTGGGTTCCTCAAGAATGAGTGCTTTGGTTGAATTTAAAAGTTTATCTTCAGATACATACTTATGCGTAATTAATAAATAAGGCTAGGATATGCTAGGTTAGGTAGTGAAGGTCAAATGATTTGAAACTCATCCAAAACAATAGGAAACACATTGCAAGGCAAGTGTGTCATAAACAAATATATATTAGTTATATATCTATAACTGTACAGCCATAGTCCGAATCCTGTACAGAGAGACCTCTAGGGGGAAAAAAACAGTTTTTGCTAAATTTCCATAAATTTGCAGTGAAATAGCTTGAGAAAATGTATGTAGTCACTACATTTTATTATGCTTGTTTGTAACTCTATTATAATAGAGTTACTGCTGGTTGTACTTGGCCCTTTTCTTTCATTCTTTCATTTCTTTTCTCTTCTTTTCTTATGAGTGTAATTTTGTGACTTATAGACAGTTAGTTTTGAACAATCACACATGTGCATGCATTCACACACCTCTATCCATATACGAGTGTATGCATGCATGTGCACGCACGCACACACACACACACACACACACACACACACACACACACACACACACACACACACACACACACACACACACACACACACACACACACACACACACACACACACACACATACACACACACACACACACACACACACTCTCTCTCTCTCTCTCACTCACACACACACTGCTAACAAAAAAGAAAAAAACAACTTTACAGGCTTACTTGCGGTATATTGATCATTATACCTTTTCTTCTTTTCTTTTCTCTTTTTTCATGTGGCAACTATACATCTGACAGGTTAGTGATAGTGGGTGACATGGTAACACTGAGGATGATATTATTTGAAAATTGACTGGTTGGTGATAATAATAATAAACTGTAATACTACAATGTTATTTGGTCTTGTTGCATTTAGACCAGGTGTGTCAAACGCCTTTACCCATGCAGCCACATTTCACCTTAGTATACAGTATGCACACCAGATAACTATGAGATCAAAACCACCTTAGTCAACATGATGAAATGGCCATATGGTTGATGTAAAAAAGTAGTAGGTTATTTAACGACCATATGGTTGATGTAAAAAAGTAGAAGGTTATTTAACGGCCATATGGTTGATGTAAAAAAGTAGAAGGCTATTTAATGGCCATATGGTTGATGTAAGAAAGTAGAAGGCTATTTAACAACCATATGGTTGATGTAAAAAAGTAGAAGGCTATTTAACAGCCATATGGTTGATGTAAAAAAGTAGAAGGCTATTTAACAGCCATATGGTTGATGTAAAAAAGTAGGAGGCTATTTTATTCCTTACAAAAATGCAATATTAGAAAAAGAAATAAATATTAGAGTGTAAGTGATAATCTTAAAAAGACGAAGGACTAGCTCAATTAATCACATAAAATGGCCAACTGCAAGACTGAAATAGTAAATAAGCCAAGAGTCATGAGTTTGATTCTCCTGATTTAGACAATTATCATCCAGCGAAACTTGGAAGGCAGTATAATACATTTCTATTACTTGTTAAACATTATTCAATTCATGAATTTCCTTTTGCATACTACTTAAATAATATAAACACTTCATACATAGCATTAAAAGTGATTCCTAATCCTAAAACAATATACACAGTCTAGGGGTTAATAGTATGAACTATATTCATGACAAATGTAGAAAAGGTATGAATGAGAATGAATATCTTCACAATACAAGAGATGTATTTAACCATGTATATGTATATGAATATATGTATTCCATCAGAAATACATATATTCATGAAATAATATTCTGCCTTAATATCAAACTAATTAACTCTATTATGACAAGGTCAGAATTTTCTGTGACATAATTATTTACAACAGTCTAGCCTTTCTGGCAGGGCATGTGCTGTGTACAGCCAGCTCACCTTCTCTCTAATCAGAGCGGGTCAAGACGCATATACAAGTCATACATCATTAAATCAAAACAGCTATAGCTAAACCCATCACTATAATATTCATCTTTTTGACTTGCTATTGTTGAAAAGATAAATAATTTTTAAAATTAGTGCTAACCAAATTCAGTTAATTTTGGGGTGAATGTTTTAGCCATTATCAAAATAACTAAATGCTTGATGGCCAAATAGAGGATAGAGAAAGAACAAAATATAAAAAAAACAGAAACATCCTTATATTTGTTGCCATATTACACTTTCCTTTTTCTATGATTTGTTTCACTTTTGTTCTATAGATATTTCTCTTAATTCTTGAAAAAAGCCAAATAAATGGATAATAAAAATTACCATATTCTTATAAAAGATTTCATTTCCCAACTTTTTGTTTACAATTTTAAATCATATTCTTAAATATATGTCAAGCCACAATTTCATTCCCACTTTTTAACACCATATAAATATTTAACAAGATAATTTTTTTCATAGACTTTAACAAATAAAGAATACACAATCATCTGTATTTCTACTTCCTCAAGAACACTAAGAGAGAAATTACTGAGGAATCAAAAATGACTCTTAGGACCTTTGTTATAGTTTCAAAAGATGTTAGAAACCCTTAAATGGTTAATAATGTCTTTATTTTTTCTGTTTCTTGAGTATTGACTAAATACACCTTACAATACATCAACAAAAGTGAAGGAATATGTTTATATGTATACAGTATATAGTACATGTATTTATCTATTGGTATATCTATATTTCATCTATTCACTTCTCTTACTTATCCATTAATGGATTTTTTTTCCTATTATAATTATTTTATTTTATTTATTTATTTTTTTTTTTTGAGATCTATAAATATTTTGCTATGATGAGGAATACTGTTCTTGAGTATTATTGGTTACTTTGAATGGGTAGAACAGACATCCTAGCCCTCATAAATGCACCAAGGTTAACACGTAAGCCTTCAGAAGGACAGCAAGACCCCACAGCTCCCCACGCTCGCCAACTTTACGTTGTTGAGGCGGCCAACTGAATTCAGAACATCCTGCCCAACTAGGACCCTCCCAATGGAAGACATTTCAGAATACCCAGGCATGTCCCTCAGGTAAATGCCAAACTGGGATGGGTTGTGGTCTTGCCCGTAGCCCGTGTAATAGTAGCCAGCCACCAATCCTGCCACAACGTCTTGGTGGTTCTGATCGCCACGTTCCATGCCCTCAAGTGCAGCCCCACCAGAGCCATCGTTGTTCTCATAGTCTCCACCCCAGAGCTGCTCGCCAGGCCGCCCTCTGAGGGTAACTGTGAGAAAGCGAGTGTCGGCGTAGGATGGCCCGCGCTCTCCAGTACAGAAGTACATGAACTGAAGTGTTCTACCAGCATTGTCGAGGAGCTGGATGTACACGCGTCCTTGTACATGCCCTGCCCACTCCACCTCCAAGAATGCTACCACATACTGCTCATCCACCAATCCTCGCACAGACTCGTACTGCAAAAGGCATCCAGATATTGCATCCTCTAAACAAAAAAATAAGGATTCCTATTCAATTTAGCAAAGAACATATACTACATATCTAATTTTCAAAAACTACAACTACCTAATTGTAGGTAATGAACAAAACAAACTTTAGAAAATCAGGAAAAATTATCATTGTTCAGATCATCATTTTTTTCTTAGGTCCTCTGATATTCATAATCTGGCACTGCCCAAAAAAATATTACCTTTTATCCTTCTCAAGTAAGAGTTTCAAAATTATCAACTCTATCTAAAATCTATGGAGACTTCTCAAAAATACTTATTGGAGAATTGTGTAATTTCAAAATACCTGAGAGAAAGAGTAAAAACTAAAGAACATAGTCGTTTATGTATGTATATGTATGCATATGTACTTATGTATCTGTATGTATAACTATATTTGTATGTATGGTTGTATCTATATGTATATGTAAGAACTCTTTAAATGTAGAAAAAGATATGAATTAGAAAGAATTTCTTCACACTGCAAGAGTTGTATCTGACTGGTTTCGATTGCATCTTTGTCAGAAATACACATATTTCAGATGAAGATATAATTGCAACCAGTCAAATAAATCTCTTGCAATGTGGAGATTTCCATTCTCATTCACA
>NC_091589.1:7798577-7806077 GCF_042767895.1 Penaeus vannamei
GGGGACGGAGGGCTTGCTCTCTCTCTCTCTCTCTGTCTCTATGTTTGTCTGTCTGTCTGTCTGTCTGTCTCTCTGTCTCTCTCTCTCTCTCTCTCCTCTCTCTCTCTCTCTTTCTCTCTCTCATGCTCTCTCTCTCACTCTCGTCTCTCTTTCTCTCTCTTTCACCTCTCTCTTCTCTTTCCTTTTAAAAGGCTGGAAAATATTACTATCTTCATGCCATCCAACGTTGTATACACACACACACACACACACGCACACACACACACACACACACACACACACACACACACACACACACACACACACACACACACCGGTGTATATATTGGGTCATTAGTCATGTCATATACACTTGCCCCGGCGTAAACATGTTTGTCTGCCTGTTTATTTGTCTTCTTACACCCCATGCCCATCCACCACCTTAAGCTCCCGCCCACCCTGAATCCAAACCACGCCCACCATATTTCTAAGCCACGCCCACCATGTTTCTAAGCTCCGCCCACCATATTTCTAAGCCCCGCCCACCATATTTTCAAGCTTACCCCATTTCCCCCTCAACATCCCGCCCACACCCTTTCCTTCATCCCCTCTCCCTCAAAGCCCCGCCCACTCTTTCTCGAAGCCCCGCCCACTCCCCGCTCAAAGCCCCGCCCACTCCCCCCTCAAAGCCTCATCCACTCCCCCCGCAAATCCCCGCCCACTCCCCCCTCTCCCTCAAAGCCCCGCCCACTCCCCCTCAAAGCCCCACCCACTCTCCCTCATAACCCCGCCCACTTTCCCACAAAGCCCCGCCCTCTTCGCCCCCGTCCAGATGAGTCAGAAGGCGACAATTAAATAAAACACAAACAACTAAACGTTATTTACGCGTTCTTATCTTGTGCCGCTTTCTCCTTCCATTCGTCGAGGGCAATTCTTTGGTTGTTCTTTTGTTTCCTCTTTCTCCCCTCCGATGATAAGTGGAAGAGGGGAGGAGGAGGAGGAGGAGGAGGAGGAGGAGGAGGAGGAGGAGGAGGAGGAAGCGAGGGAAGGAAGGAAGAAGAAGAAGAAGAAGAAGAAGAAGAAGAAGAAGAAGAAGAAGAAGAAGAAGAACGAGAGGGAGAAGAAGAAGGAGAAGAAAAAAAAAGGACAGCAGCAGCAGATGAGACTCGTAAGAATTAAATACATAAATGAATAATAATAATAGTGATAATAATAATAATAATGATGATGATAATAATAATAATAATAATTAATAATAACAGTAATGATAGTGATAACAATAACAACGATGATATCAATAATGATGATAAAAATAACAATATCAATCATAATAACATATGATCATAATAAAAATAAAAGTAGGCCTAACGACAACTACAGCATACAACAAAATCCAGACCACCACCCGAATACACCACAAGCATAACCACTGTCACACCACAACTACCACAACCACACACTCTTCTCCCCCCCACCTGCACACACCATCCCCCTCCCCCCACCACCACCCCCATAACAGTCAGAAACAACCCCGCCCCGCAGAATGAACGAGGGAGGGAACCCCCCCCGAAGAGACACCTCCCCCGGGAGGAACCCCGAAGGGCCCCGAAGGTACCCCCAGAAGGAACCCCCGAAGGAATCCCCCCGAAGGAACCCCGATGGAACCCCTCAGAAGGTACCCCGGAACCCCCGAAAGGAACCCCTCCCGAAGGAACCCTCCCGAAGGAACCCCCTCCCGAAGGAACCCCCCGGGGAACCCCTCCGAAGGAACCCCCAGCGGAACCCCCCCCCGAAGGCCCGACCGCAGAACACACCGATGTCGCAGAGCCGGTCGACTTAACGGGGTCCTGCTGCCGGTGTTGCTACAGTGGATCCGGATAATTGGGAAGGTTTCGTCTCCCTCTCTCTGTTTCTCTTTTCTTTCTGTGTGTCTGTCTTTTTTTTCTATCTCTCTTTCTGCCTTTAACAGGTTTGCTTCCTTTTTCTCTGTTTCTGTTTCTTTCTGTTTGTCTGTCTGTTTTGATCTCTTCTATCTCTCTCTTCCTTTTACAGGTTTGCTTCCTTTTTCTATTTCTGTTTCTTTCTGTTTGTCTCTGTCTCTTTTATTTTTCTATCTCTCTCTTTCTGTCTCTGTCTCTGTCTCTTTTATTTTTCTATCTCTCTCTTTCTGTCTCTTTATCCCGATTTCTCTCTCTCTCTCGCCTTCTCCCTTTCTTTTTAACTTCCTTTATCTCTTTCTTACTCTCTCTTTCTCTTTTTTCCTCTCTCTTATCTTCAAGCATCAGGTATATATCTATTTGTCTATCAGTCTATCTCGAAATATAAACATATGTACATATTCATAGCATGTCTAAACATTTTTACATAAAACATTTCCACGAAAAATACAAACATGCAGTTGGTATCTTTGTATCTTAATATAAATATTCACGTTTATACATTTTTGTTCTCCGCCTTCCCTCTCCCCGGGCATTCGCCGGAACGAGAAACTTTATTTCCTCCCTTTCTTTAAAACCGAAAGAAAACATTTGGCGGGAAGGATTTGTTGAAAATAACATTTCCACTCCGCAAAACTTTTTTTTTTTAAATGGCGCGAAAGATTGGTGAAAATAACATTTCCACTCCGCAAAACTTTTTTAAAAATTGGAGCGAAGGAACTGTGAAAATAACATTTCCACATAAAAGGTAACGAGACAAAGAAAACGAAAAATAGCTAAAACATTTATATAATATATATACGTGCGAATACGTTCCCATTTCCCCCTCTTCCCTCATCTTCCCCCTGGCGGTCGAAACGAGAAACAGTCCGCCATTCACGTTTACTCATTATTTTCACCGGGGTTCGGAGGGCGGGAAAAACATTAACGCGGGAAAATAAAGTGAAGAGAAAAAGAAAAGAATAACATTGCGTTTCTCGCTTTCCATTTTTTCAAAAGGGAGAGGGAGAAAGAGGAAGCGGGAGAGGAGGAGGAGGAAGTCGGGAAGGAGAAAGAGGAGGTGGGAATGGAGAAAGAGGAGGTGGGTAGAGAAAAAGGAGGTGGGGAAGGAGGAAGAGGAGGTGAAGAAGGAGAAATAGGGAGGAGTGGGGAGGAGAGAAAGAGGGGTGGGGAAGGAGGGAGAGGATGTTAAGAAAGAGAAAGAGGAAGCAGGAGAAGACCAGGAGGAGAGAGAATGATGGTAAACCGATAAAAAAAAAAAACGGAAACTAAGTAGGAAGACGAAGCCAAAAACAAAAACAAAAAACAAACAAAAAAAACGAGAACGCATAAACAAAAACGCAAAAAGTAAATAAAAGAAACACCGACAAGAAAAGAAAAGAAAAAAAAAAAAAAGCTGGGAACCGAGTAGCGAAGCGGGGAAGAGGGAGAAATGAAAGAGCGGAAAGAGGAAAGAGGGTGGAATTAGGGTGGACAGCAATAAAGAAGATGGTGATTAATCCGTGATGAAGATGGAGTGGATTACGGGGACGCACAATAACAGGGGGAAGAGGGAGAGGGAGAGATAAAGGGGGAGGCGAAGAGGGGAGAGCAAAGGATGAAAGGAAGACGAGGAGGAGGGGGAAGGGGAGGGGGAGAGGGAGGAGGGAGAATTAGAAGATGGATGAGGGAGGAAAGGGGGAAGAAGGCAGAGGAGGAAGAGGAGGAGGAGGAGGAGGGAGGAGGGAGGAGGAGGAGGAGGGAGGAGGGAGGAGGAGGGGAGGAGGAGGAGGAGGAGAAGGAGAATAATAATAATAAGAAGAAGAAGGAGAAGCAGGAGAAGAAAAAGGAGGAGGAGGACGTGGATAGGGAAGGAGGCTAGGGTGGGGAACTAGGAAGAGTGACTAAAGGAGGAGAAGGAAGGGATGTAGGAGGAAGAGGAAGAGAAGAGATGAACGACACGGAAAGAGAGAGCAGATAGACAAATAGACAGACAAGAGGATAGACAAACACAAAAACAGTAACAACAACAACAACAACAACAACAATAATAATAATAATAATAATAATAATAATAATAAACATATAAAGCTAATGGAAAAAAGAACAAGATAACGAAGCGAAGTGATAAGGCAATGATGAAAAGGGGCAAGGGAGAGAAGAGAGAGAAGAGAGAGAAGAGAGAGAGGAGAGAGGGGAGAGAGGGGGGTGAGGAGGGAGGGGGGAGGAGAAATGATACAAGAAACATGGACATAGAAGCCAGTTACCAGACTCAGCTTGGGGAGCTCCAGGGATTAGGAAAGGGGGCGGGGAGATGGGGATGAGGGGATAGGGGGAGGGAGCAGGAGATAAGGGGAAGGGGGGAGGGGAGGGAGATGAGGGATGGGGGGAAGGCGGGAGGGGGAGGGAGATGGGAAAGGGGGAGGGGGAGGGAGATGGGAGATGGGAGGAAGCAAATGGGAAAGGGAGGAGGGAGATGGGGAAGGAAGGAGGGAGATGAAGGAATGGGGAGGAGGCTGAGATGCGAGAGGAGGGAGATGGGGGAAGGGGGTATGGAAAGGGGGAGGGAAGATGAGGAAGGGAGAGAAGAGAGAAAAGGGGAAGGGAGGAATGAGAGAGGGAAAGAGGTAGGGAGAAGAGGGGAAGGGAAGGGGGAGGGTGATGAGGGGAGAGTAGGGAGGGGGAAGAGGGGAGGAAGAGGAAAAAAGAGGATGGTGCACTGGGGAGGGGAAGGGAGAGAGAGAGGGAGGAGAAGGGGAAGGGAAAGAGAGCGGATGGGAGGAGAAAAAGGGGAAGGGGTGAAAGTGGAGAGGAGGTGAAAATAGGAGTGGGAGGAGGAAAATGAGATGAAGGGAGAATTGGAACGGGGAAGAAGTGGGAGAGGGAAGAAGGGGGTGAGACAGGAGTGGAGAGAGGGAGAAAAATAAAGAAAGGGAGAGGGAGAGGGAGTGAGAAGTGGAAGAGGAGAGAAGAGAGAGAGGTGAAGGAGAGGGAGAAAGAAAGAGAGGGAGAGAGACAGAAAGAGCAAGAGAAAGAGAGGGAGAGAGAAAGAGAAAGAGAGAGAGATAGAGACGGAGAAGGAGACTTCTAGGCAAAAGTGAGAAAGGAGAAAGAAAACAGACAAGGAAATTAAGAAGAGGAAGTGGGAGACCCAAGAAGGAGTACCACAGGAACAGGACAGGGAGACAGGGAGAGGGGGGGGGAAGGGGGAAAAAGGGGGGGGGGGAGGGGCTGAATCAATGACTCAGCACTCCCGATTTTACACTCGCGCTAAATTTTGCATGTGTCAGCAAACCGATTACAAACTATTAACTCCACTTTCGCAATCTGCCATTCATTTGCTCTTGTATAATTTACGGCCATCCAATCAAGGCCATTAAAGACCACTAATGCGTACTTAAACATTCAGATCTATCTAATCCACTTGTAGGTAAATCAATAATCATTGTTTTGGTTTATTTACAATCAACCAATCGTATCTGCGTACACATTAAAAGTTTTCCAATCTCTCTCTGTCTGTCTCTGCCACTGTCTGTTTCTGTCTCTGTCTCTCTCTTTCGTCTCTCAATTTCTCTCTTCCTCTCTAAGCCTATCTATATTTTTGCTTGTCTATCTGCCAAACCATCCCCCCTTGCCTGTCAACCCCTCCCCTCCCTCTCCCTCTCCCTCTCCCTCTTCTCTTTTCTTTCATCTTCCTCCTCCCTCCTCCTTCCACTTCTTCCCCTTCCTTTATCTCCTTTTCTCCCTCTCACTCCTCCCTCCTCCCTCCCTCACCTCCTCCTCCCCTCCCTCCCCCACTCCCCTCCTCCTCCTCTTCCTCCACATCCCCCTCCCCCTCCTCCTCCTCCTCCCCCTCCTCCCTCCTCCTCCGCAAGAAAACCAGCAGCAAGAAGAAGAAGAAGCAAGGGTTGCCAATAACCTGCAATAACGGCCGTGCAACACGCACCCCAAGGAAGAAGCGAAGCGACTGTCCATCAGCTCTGCAATGGCTCTGATGAAGTGGCAATAGACCTTATCGACAAGCGGTATGTGCTGTGACCTTTTGTTTTGGTTTTTGTTTTATTTTTGTTTTTTCTTCCCTTTGTTTGGTGTTTTGGTGTTTTGTTGTTTTGTTTTCCTTTCCTTTGCTTGGTGTTTTGGTGTGGGTTTTTTTTTGGTGTTTTGGTGTGTTTTTTTGGTTTTGTTTTTGTTTCCTTTCCTTTTTTTTTTTTGGTTTTCGTTTTTAGATATTTCTTGTTCGTTTCTCCTTTCTCTGTACTATTTTCTTCTTGTGTATTTTTTTATCTTTATCTATTGTTGTTCTTGCATTAATGTCCTCTCTCTCTCTCTCTCTTTCTCTCTCTCTCTCTCTCTCTCTCTCTCTCTCTCTCTCTCTCTCTCTCTCTCTCTCTCTCTCTCTCTCTCTCTCTCTCTCTCTCTCTCTCTCTCTCTCTCTCTCCCTCCCTCCCTCCCTCCTTACTTTCCCCCTTATACCAGGCTGGTTATCTATCATCTTTTTCTCTTTGTCTCATAGTCTTTTTCTTTCTCCCTCCCTTCCTCACCTTCTCTTTCCTCACCTGCTTCCCCTCAACCCTACTCACACCCACAACACCCATACAACCTACAACACAACACCACCAATCCACGCAATACCCGGACAATAACCACTCCCCTACAGCATACCCCCTCCCCCTAACCCCCCAATACCTTGCACCTCACCCCCAAATACTCCCTTCCCCAAACCCCCTAAATACTCCCTCACCCCTACACCATACCCACTCCCCTAATCCCCCTACACCCCTACCCCTTCCCCTAACCCCCTACACCATACCCTTTCCCTCCTAACACCCCCAATGCCACCCCTCCCCCTAATCCCCCAATACCACCCGCTCCCCCTATACACCATACCCCCTCCCCCTAACCCCCCTACACCATACCACTTTCCCCCTTACACCCCCAATACTCCCTCCCCTACACTATACTGCACCCCCTAACCCCCCAATACCCCCTCTCCCCCTAACCCTCCAATACCCCCCTCGACCACCGCAACCCACGTACCCGATGACCCCCGACGATGACCCAAGCCCATAGAGCCCATTGACGTCACCATTTCACCGCTCGCTTCGCCGCTGACGCGACCGACGCCGCCCCCCCTCTCCTCCTCCTCCTTCTTGTTCTTGTTCTCGTTCTCGTTCTCCATCTCCTCCTCCTCGTCCTTCTTGTTCTTGTTCTCGTTCTCGTTCTCCATCTCTATCTCCTCTTCCTCCCTCCTTCTTTCCTTCTTGCCTTCCTCCCCTTCTCCTTCTTCCGCTTCTTTCCTCCCCTACTTCCTCCTCACTCCTTACTGTTCTTGTTCTCCTCCTTCACCATCCCTCCCTCCAACCTCCCCTCCACCCCCCTCCCCCCTTCTCCCCACATCCCAACCCATACCCCAGCAACGACCTCGTGTGATAAAGCCAACCGCTACCTCTTCCTTATCTCCCTCCCCACCCTCCCTACATTACCCCCCTCTCCATCCCCAATCACCCCCGCCACCCACACGTCACTACACCTAACCCGCCTCCCCCCCCCCCAAACACACATCACTGCACTCCCAATCCAGTTCCGCTACATGTTCGACTGTCAC
>NC_091589.1:7811077-7828577 GCF_042767895.1 Penaeus vannamei
CACAAAATACGGAGAAAGCGAAGAAGAAATGCAAAGAAAAAGGAAATGAACGAAAGGAGAAAGAGGAAAACTGAGAAACAGATACAGATAGACAGAAAAAAAATAAAAAAAAGGCAAAGAAGAGAACGGAAGAGAGAAAAAAGGGAAAATGCAGATAAAAGAAGGGACGGAACGAACGAGGAAATAGAGACACCAACAAAGAAAAATATCAATACCAATGGAAAGAAAGAAAGGAGAAAAAGGGGGAAGAAGGAGGAAAGCGCGGATAAAGAGAGAGAGAACGAAAGAGGGGAAAATCCTTCAACTCGATAAAAAGGGAAGAAAAAAAAGCAAAAGTAAAGAAAAGAGAAAAGGGGAGACAGATCCCCGGAGAGATCAGCCGCCCACTCACCCACCCGCCCACCCACCTCCCAAACACCCGCCCACCACACACCCACCCACCCATCCAAGCTAAGCCCACCCACCCATCCTCTTACCTCCCCCCCTCCACCCACCCACCCACCACCCCACCCACACTCCAAAGCACCTGCCCACCTATCCAAGCCAAGCCAAGCCCACCCACCCGTCCTCTTACCGACCCGCCCCCTCCACCCACCCACCTACCACCCAAGCCCGCCCCACCCACCCAAACTAATCCCACCCACACGTCCTCTTAACCCCTCCCCCTCCCCCCCTTCCACCCACCCAAAAAAACCCCAACCCACCCGTCCTCTTACCTCCCCCACTCTCACCCCTCTCCGCCCACCTTCTCCTTCTCCCCCCCCTCTCCGCCCACCTTCTCCTTCTCCTTCTCCCCCTCTCTTCCATTTTATGTAATCTCGGAGCGACGCGGCAATTTCCCCTCGCAACCCTATTGCCACAGTTTGCCCAAATACACTCCCCGTCATCTCCCCACTCCCCGAGACTGACTCTCCCTCTCTCCCCTCTCTCCCCTCCCCCCCTCTTCTGTTCTGTTCTCTTTTTTTTTTTTTTTTTTTTTTTTTTTTTTTTTTCATTTCCTCCCCTTTTTCCCTCTGGTCCTGCCTCTAAGTCTCTTTTGGTTTTCGATTTCTTGCCTCATTTCATATTCGTACATTGCCTTCCTCTATCTTACCCTCCCTCCCCACCGCCTCCCCCTCCTTCTCCGTCTGCCCCCCTTTCTTCTTTCCTTTTCCTCCTTCTCTTCCGCTTCTCCTCCACCTCCTCCTAGCCTTTACCCTTTTCTTTTCTTCCCTCCTCCTCTTCCTACTATTCTTCCTTCTTTCTCGTCCTCCCCTCCTACCGTCCCCTCTTCCACCTCCTACCGACCCCTCTCCTCTCTCCTTCCTTCCTTCCTCCTCCTCCCTCCTCCTGCCTCCTCCTCTTCTTCTTCTTCCACCTCCTCCCCCCTCCCTACCGTCCCCTCTTCCAGCCTCCACCTCCACCTCCACCTCCCACCTCCACCTCCACCTCCACCTCCACCTCCACCTCCTCCCCCTCTTCCACCCTCCCTCCTCCCTCCTCACCCCTCTTTTTCACCTCCTCCCCCTCCTCCCCCTCTTTCACCTCCTCCCTCCTCCCCCTCTTCCACCTCCTCCTCCTCCCCCTCTTCCACCTCCTCTCCTCCTCCCTATCCACCTCTTCCACCTCCTCCTCCTCTCCCCCTCTTCCACCTCCACCTCCTCCTCCTCTTCCTCCTCCTCCCTCCTCCTCCTCTTCTTCTTCCTCCCTCCCTCCTCCTCCTCCCTCCTCCTCCCTCCTCCTCCTCCTCCTCCTCCCTCCTCCTCCTCTCCCTTCCTCTCTTTCTCCGTCTCCTCCCTCCTCCTCCTCCTCCTCCTCCTCCTCCTCCACCACCCACCTCCTCCCTCCTCCTCCACCTCCTCCCTCTTCCTCCACCTCCTCCCTCTTCCTCCTACCTCCCCTCCTCCTCCTCCTCCTCTTCCTCCACCTCCTCCCTCCTCTTCCTCTCCCACCTCCATTCCTCCTCCTCCTCCTCTTCTTCTTCCTCGTCTTCCTCCTCTTCTTCTTCCTCCTCCTCCTCCTCTTCCTCCCCCTCCTCCTCCTCTTCCCTCCACCTCCTCCTCCTCTTCCTCCACCTCCTCCCCCTCCCACCGTCCCCTCTTCTCCCCTCACTCGTTAAAGTCGATCCTTAACCGCAGATGCATACAGACGGCCCTTCCTCTCAGCTCTAACGTGCCTCTTTCCTCACGTCTCTCGTTCTTCCCCTCTTCTTTCCTTCTCTCTCACCTTCTTTACTTTGTTCGTCTCTCCGTCTCTCTCTTTTCCGTCTATTTTTCTTTTCCTTCTGTTTTATCACTATTTCTAGCTTCCTTCCTCTTTGTTTTTTGTCTGTTTCCCCTCTTTCCCTTCCCTTCCTTACTTTCTTGTCCGTCTCTCTCTCTCTCTTTCTCTTTCTCTCTCTCTCTTCGCTTCCGCCTTTTCCCTCTTTCTTCTCTTCCTTGTCTCCTATCTTATGCTCATATCCCCCTCCTTATCTTTCTCTTTTCCTATTTCCTCCCTTTCGTCACTACACCCTCATCTTCCAAACGTGTTTCATTCCTTCCTTCCTCCCTCCTCTCACTTCCTTTCCACCCTACATCGACCTCTTTACCTCCTCCTCACCTCCCCTCCTCCTCATCAATATTCACCCTCCCTCTCCCTCCCCTTCCCCCTCCCCCCTCAACCACCTCCACACCCTTCTTCTTCAAATCCCTCCAACCTCAGCTCTCTGCTCCCTCCCTCAACCCCCCACCCACCTCCCCTATCCTTTCCCCTTCTTTCCCTCTCTCTCCTTGCTACTCTTTCTTTCAGCACTCACCTTTCTCCCTCCGCCCTCCCCTTCCCTCCTCACCAACCTCCCTTCTTTCTTCCTTCTTCCTTCCTTTCTATCCTCTACTGACCTCTCTTTGCTCCTTCCCTCACACCCTTCCTTCTCTCCCATTACCTTTCTTCCCTCCTCCCCTCCAGCCTTTTTTCTTTTCCCTCCCTCTCCTCTCCACCCGTCCTTTCTCCCTTCCCCTTCCGACGTACCATTAACATTCCCCTCATACGTGCAATATCCCCCTCCCTCCCCCTTCACAGACTTCCTCTCCCCTCCCTCCCCCACCTGTCCAACCCCACACCCACACCACCCCAATCCCCCCGAGAGACTCCCTTCCTCCCCCCACCCCAATCCCCAGAGATTCCCCTCCCTCCCCTCCAATCCCGCCCCAACACCCCTCCCCTCTCCTCCCCACAAACCCCCAATCCCCCAAGAATTCCCCCTCCCTCCCTCCACCCCACCCCCCACCCCTTTCATACCCCCCATCTGATTTCCCGGTGTTGTTGTTTTGACACCGAGCACAATACTGGTGTGATGCTCCTGATGGCTGCTGAGACTCGAGATGGGAGGGGAGGGTTGGGGGGAGGGGGAAAGGAGAGAGAGAGGAGAGGGAGAGAAGTGGGGGAGGGAAGTGAGGGAAGGAGGAGAGGAGGGGTGGAATCGGGGGAGAGGTGAGGGAGACTGAGACTCGAGATGGGAGGGGAGGGTTGGGGGAGAGAAGAGGATGAGAAGCGGGGGAGGGAAGGAGGGAGAGGAGGGGTGGAAATAGGGGAGAGGAGGGGGTGGAATGGGGGGAGAGGTCAGGAAGGCGGAGAGGAGAGAGGGGAAGCGTGGGGAGAAGTGAGAGAGGGGCAGAAGGGAGGAGGAAAAGTGGTGGGGGAGAAGAGAGAGAAGAGGAGAGAAGTGGGAGAGAGGTGGGAGACTAGAGGGGGGAGGGGAGAAGTGAGGAGGAGGGAAGTGAAGTAGAGGGAGAGGACAGGGAAGTGAGGGAGGGGGGAGAGAGAAGAGGGGGAATTGAGGGAGAGAGGAGAGGTGAGGGAGAGATATTGGGGGGAGAAGTGGGGAATTGAGTGGTAGGAGGATGAGGAAGTGAGGCGGGGAAGAGGGAAGAGTGGAGGGTGTGTATATATATATATATATATATATATATATATATATATATATATATATATATATATATATATATATATATACTATATGACCCAACAAACCAAGTCTGACCTTCTCTCCCTCTCTCATGCTTCCCCCCCCCACCCCCGTCCTTTCTGATGACGTCACACCCACCCGTCTGTCCTCTCTAATGACGTCACCCTCGTCCGTTTCCGCCCGCCCGTCCGAACTTAAGACGTCACCCCCGTCCCAGCTGATGACGTCACCCCCGTCCGTCTCCGCCCGCCCGTCCGAACTTATGACGTCACCCCCGTCCCAGCTGATGACGTCACCCCCGTACGTCTCCGCCCGCCCGTCCGAACTAATGACGTCACACCCGCCCCGCTCACTCGTCGGATCGGGAGACGAAGCGACCAAAACAAACATGGCGGCTGTCTTCGCTCCGGGAAAGCGGTAAAAGCGAAAGGATATCGGCGTAACGCGATGCCCTGTCTAAGCGTGACATATTTACGAGCGAAAGCAGGAGAGGGAGAAGCTAATAACTTGCAGTGAAATTACATGTGTGTGTATATGGATGGATGGATGGATGGATGGATGGATGTGTGTGTGTGTTTGTTTGTGTTTGTGTGTGTGAAAAAGAATGAAATAAACAAAAAGAAATGAAAAGAAAAAATAGGAATATATCTATACATACATACACACACACACATACATACACACACACGCAAACACGCACACAATACATACACATATATAAACAAACTTCTTCCAAAAAAACAACAACAAATCATGCAATTAACCCCCCACCCTAAAAAACAAAAACAAACAAAAACAAAAACTAGAAGAAAACACTAAAAAAAACAAAAAAAAAACTCAAAACAAAAAAAAACTCAAACAACCTACACAACAAAACAGGAAAAAAACTACAAAACAGAAGAAAAACTACAAGAAAAAAAAAACTAGAATTAAATAACTAAAAAGCGTCTTCAATTCCCCGCGGCGCCACCAGATCGTCGAGCGAATCAAGACCAATTCATTTTTGCGCTCGTCTCCCCTCGCCTGGCGTCGCCCGCGTTCATCAGTCGTCGTAACTATTCGTCTTTTTTATTATTATTATTATCTTTTTTAATTCTATTATCTATCTCCGTGCTTGTCTCTTATTTTTTTATTATTATTATCATCTTTTTTTATTCTATTATCTCCGTGCATGTCTCTTAAGTTCTTTATTTTGTATTATTTTCTGTGATATTTTTAGTTGGTTCTTTAGTTTGTTTTCGTTTTTTTTTAAAGTCTCCGATCTCTTATTTTTTTTATTTTTTTCTGATTTTCCTTTATTCTGCATTTCTTTCATAACTTTTTTTTAATCACTGATCTGTTTTCTTCGTCTTCTTTATTTTTCATATTCACCGATTTTTCTTTACGTCTTCACCCTGTTCACTTTTCATTTTCATTCTTTATTGTTTTTTATTCATTTTCACTCGTGTCTCTCATTCTTTTTTTACTGTTATCATATTATATTTCATATCTCTATTCTTATCTTATTTTTTGTCGTTATTCCCTCTCCTACAATTCTGAAATTTTCCTTCTTTTTTTATCTTTTCTCTGCTGACATCCTTTCATCAGCTGTTTCTCCACTTTGGATTGCGAAGGACTTTCAAGAACTATTTATTCAGTTCTTGTCTATTTATTCAATTATTTCTTAGATAAAAAAAAACAAAAGAAATTATTGCATCATCATCGTGTCTGCTCCTCAGCCTCTTTCTTTCTTCTTTTTCTCTTCCTCTTCCAGTCCTCATCATCTTCCTCCTCCTCCTCCTCCTCTGTCAGTCCTCCTCCTTTTCCTTTTCCTTATCCTATTCCTCCCTCTTCCTTCCTCAGCCCCCATTCCCCTATCCTCTTCCTCCTCCTTCCCCCTCCCCATCCCCCCATCCTCCTCCCCTTACTCCTTCCTCCTTCCTCAGCCCTCCTCCCCTCCCCCTCCTCCTCCTCCCTCCCCCTCCTCCTCCTCCCCCCTCCTCCTCCTCCCCCCCCCCCCTCCTCCTCCTTCCTTCCTCCCCTCCTCCTCCTCCTCCTCCTCCTCCTCCTCCTCCTCCTCCTCCTCCTCCTCCTCCTCCTCCTCCTCCTCCTACTTCTCTTCCTCCCTTCCTTCTCCTCCCTCGTTAACGACCCCTCGCCCCTGTCCATACTACTCCCATGAGGAAAGGAAAGGGGGAAGAGAGAGAGGGGGGAGAGGGAGGAAAGGCAATGAAAGGGAGGGAGAAATTGTGATGAGAAAGAGAAAGGGGTGAGAGAGGGTAGGAGGGAAAGACAGCGAGGGAGAAGAGAAGAGAAAAAAGAAGAGAAAAGAGAAAAGAGAAAAGAAAGAAGAGAAGAGAAGAGAGAACAGAAGAGAAGAAAAGCGAAAAAAGAAAAGAAAGGAGAGGAGAAGAGAAAAATAGGAAATAGGAGACGAAAATAGGAAGATCCATAAGACCGAGAAGGAAAAGGACGAAGGACAGATGTAGCAGGGAAAAAAATAATCGAAGAGAGGAAGATATTTAAGAAGAAGATCGAAAATGAAAACAACGAAGAAAATACAAATTTAAAAAAATAAACACACCTACAAACAAACAAATAAACAACCAAACGACCACCAACCTTCCCTAACGACCACATAACGACCCTTCCCCCCTCTCCCTCTCCCCCCCCTAACCTCTATCTCTCCTATCAATCTTATCATCAAAGGTCGTCTATCTATGACGTCATCGCCAGCCATCCTCCGAGACCCCGAGACACGTCATCTTATCTCAGCTGACAAGACGAATAAACCAAGAAGGATGAGACAGCAGAAGAATGTGGGAAATGAAGAAGGATAGGAGGAGAAAGGAAGGACTTGAACGAAGAAGTAGGAAAGAAAAAAAAAATGAAAAATGAGGAAAACGAGAAAGAGAAAAAGGAGAGATAAAAGAAAATTATGATAATCAAAGCCATAAAAACAATAGCAACAAGCAACAAAAAAGGACTTGAAAGAAGACGTAGGAAAGGAAAAAAAAGAGAGACAATGAAAATGGGGGGTAACGAGAGTAAGAAAAAGGAGAGATAAATGAAAATTATGATAATCAAAGCATAAAAACAATAGCAACAAGCAACAAAAACAACCCCCACCCCCCCAAAAAAAAATAATAATAATAATACAAAATAAACAAAACAAAACAAAAAACATAAATAACACACATACACACAAACAAACAAGAAACCAACCAACCAAACACACGCATCCCAAACCCCAACGAGACTCATAAAAGAAGACAAAGAACGGAAAAAAGGAGAAAAAAGGAGATTAGGCAAAAACAAAAAACAAGCAAAAAAACAAAAAAAAACGTTAACTACCCGTCGCGACCACCGACATCAGCGTCATCAGAGGAACCGGGTCAATTCGGATGAGAGGTGAGGAGGAGATGGGAGAAAGAGGGGGAGAAAGGGAGAAATAGGGGGAAATGGAGAAAATGTGGGAGAGGAAGAAATAGGAGGAACGGGGAGAAATAGAGAGTGAGGGAGAAACTGGGGAGAAGGAAAGATAGGAGAAAGAATGAAGAGCGACAGTGGAGAAGATTCGAAAAGAGGGGAGACAGAGAGAGGAGGGAAGAAAGAAAGATAGGAGAAAGAATGAAGAGAGACCGTATAGAAGACACGAAAGAGGGGAAGAAGTGGGAAAAGAGGGGGAAAGAGGGGAGACTGAGAGAGAGGGGGCGAGGCTAGCATAACACCCACGAAAAGCTCCCTAAGGAATCCAGCATACGATGATGAAGGGAAAAGGGGAAGGGAGGGAGAAGGTAAAGCTGAGAGAGAGGAAGGGAAAACAGAGAAAAGGGGGAGAGAGAAGGAGACGGGAGAAAGAGTGGAAAGGGGAGGGAGAGAGAGGGGAGGAAGGAAGGAGAGGGAGGGAGAGAGAGGGAGGGAGGGAGAGAGAGAGAGAGAGAGAGAGAGAGAGAGAGAGAGAGAGAGAGAGAGAGAGAGAGAGAGAGAGAGAGAGAGAGAGATATGAGAGAGAGAGAGAGAGAGAGAACAAGACATAAAAAAATAGATCCAAGATTTCGAAAAAAAAAAAAAATTAAATAAAAAATAAAAAAATAAAAACAAAAAATATCCAAAACACACAGAAAAAAAAACTTATCCACCCCCACCAACCCTAAGACCCCAGGACCCACCCCCCCCCCCAGACACCAGGCCCCACCCACCTCCCACCACAGACACCCTAAAACCCACCTAAGAGAGATTCATCACAAGCTCAAACAACCACATGCTTTTTGGGAGAACAAGTGATGCAACACCTCCCCCCTTCCCTCCCGTTCCCCCCATCCCTCCCTCCCCCTACCGTCCTTTCAATGTTGCAACCGGGGGGGGGGGGGAGCAGGACCCCGGGGCTCGCGTAACAAGAATGCGATGTTGAACCCCCGTGGCAATTGCAAAACAGACACGGCCGCACGCAATGAGTGTACACACAAAAGCTACTTACTCGAGCTGAACGCACCGGCGCGGTATGCTCGTCGGGAGGTAAATGCACACACGCGCTCGCGTATACACGCATGCACGCTTTCTCTTTCTTTCTTTGTGTGTGTGTGTGTGTGTGTGTGTGTGTGTGTGTGTGTGTGTGTGTGTGTGTGTGTGTGTGTGTGTGTGTGTGTGTGTGTGTGTGTGTGTGTGTGTGTGTGTGTGCGTGCGTGCGTGCGTGCGTGCGTGCGTGCGTGCGTGCGTGTGTGCGTGCGTGCGTGCGTGCGTGCGTGCGTGTGTATGTGTGTTTGTGTGTGTGTTTGTTTGTGTGTGTGTGTGTTTGTTTGTGTGTGTGTGCGTGCGTGTGTGTATCTAGTGTGTGTAGTGTATATGTGTATGTGTATGTGTACATACGCGATCGTCTGCGCGTGAGTGCGCCTATACGTGTGAGTAAGCAAAACAAATAAAAAAAAACACGTGTACGGAACCTCCATCGCCTAAGTCACCTCACCCAAATTGAAAGAAAATATTTACAGCCGTACCCCCTAACGACCGTAAACTGAAAACCCATCTGATGGCAACATTCCGCAACAACCAATCAGAGTACGTTTTACGACAGCCAATGGGAGGGCGGAGGGATACGGACCTATTGTTATATCCGTTGCAAAAGAAGAAAAAAAAAAGAAAATATATATGTATTGACTAGATCTTAATTTCCAAGAGTGATAAAAAAACGCTTTATTTTTTTATAGCCCGATTGTCATTTCAGTTTGAAATGCGATGACATCCTTTTGAGGGGGATCTATTTTTGAAAGTGCTTCGTTCCTAAAGATATATAAAAAAAAGTTTCTTTTGTCACCGCGTATTTCAATATTACGGTGTTATTCCATTGTGTGTGTGTACGTACTCACGCATTTTTTCATAAATATATAAGTTTAAGTACATGTATGTATATACTCTCTCTCTCTCTCTCTCTCTCTCTCTCTCTCACTCTCTCTCTCTCTCTCTCTCTCTCTCTCTCTCTCTCTCTCTCTCTCTCTCTCTCTCTCTCTCTCTCTCTCTCTCTCTCTCTCTCTCTCTCTCTCTCTCTCTCACTCTCCACTCACTCACTCTCAGTCTCACTCTCACTCTCTCTCTCTCTCTCTCTCTCTCTCTCTCACTCTCACTCTCACTCTCACTCTCACTCTCACTCTCACTCTCACTCTCACTCTCACTCTCACTCTCACTCTCACTCTCACTCTCACTCTCACTCTCACTCTCTCACTCTCTCACTCTCTCACTCTCTCACTCTCTCTTTGCCTCTCTTTGCCTGCGTGTGTGTGTGCGTGCGTGTATATCGCTCGCATGTATATGCGTGTGTACATCCGTGAACGTAAATAGACAGAGAAAGAAAGTAACAAGTATATATTTAATCAAAACAAACAGCCGGTTTCCAAAATTTCGCGCCTAAAAAAAAGAGACTCGTTTTCCACACCGCAGAGCAATATCATCCCTTTCACAAGCCTCGTAAACGCAAACCAGCTAGCCAACGAGCTTATACTAGTCGGCCATAACCGTTTCGGATCTTCCAAGTCAGATCCGACGGACTAAAAGAAGATAAAAAAAGCCGGTAATAAAAACCACCAAAAAAGAGCAATGAAAAACAGACTAACCATTTTTTTACCAAGTAAGTTTGCCACAGGCGGTTTGTGTAGGTTGAGGAAAAGTCAAATGATTGCCAGAAGGAATGACTACCACTGCTACACACACGCAAAGAGGGAGAGAGGGAGAGAGAGGGAGAGAGAGGGAGAGAGAAGGAGAGAGAAGGAGAGAGAAGGAGAGAGAGAGAGAGAGAGAGAGAGAGAGAGAGAGAGAGAGAGAGAGAGAGAGAGAGAGAGAGAGAGAGAGAGAGAGAGAGAGAGAGAGAGAGAGAGAGAGAGAGAGAGAGAGAGAGAGAGAGAGAGAGAGAGCGAGAGAGAGAGCGAGAGAGAGGGAGAGAGAGAAGAAGAAGAAGAAGAAGAAGAAGAAGAAGAAGAAGAAGAAGAAGAAGAAGAAGACTCAAACCACGCGAGACAAACAAACCCAAACTCCCGACCGATATTGACAACTTGGCTTCCATCAACCACGATCCTGGGACAACAACAACAACAAAAAGCCAAGAAATGAACAATCCTTCGACGATGAAGAAAAGGTGGAAATACTGCGCGTGCCTTTGAACTTTTTTTTTCTTCTTAATTTTTATTCCTTCTGGTTTCATTGTTATTAATCATCAGTGTTATATTTCGTGTTAGGATTTCAACGATTTTTTTTTTAATTCATAGTTTTCAACGTCTTCATCCTTCTCCTCCTCCTCCTCCTTCTCTTCCTACGACTACTCTTCCTCTTCCATCTGCTCATCATCGACATACTTTCCTTCTCTTCTTTTATATCTCTTCTTCTTCTTCTTCCATCTGCTCACCATCGGATACTTTCCTTTTCTTTTTATATCTTTTTTTTTCTTCTTCTTCTTCTTCATCTGCTCACCATCAGCATACTTTCCTTTTCTTCTTTTATATTTCTTCTTCTTCTTCCAAACCCCCACTCCCCCTCTATCCCTCCTCTCTCCCTATCCCTCCTCCCCTCCCTCTCACTTACCTAATCCCTCCCTGCCTCCCTTCCTCTGTCCTTCCCACTCATCCTCATCCTCATCCTCTCTCCCACTCCCTCTCCCTCCCTCCCTTCCACTTATCCCTCTCCCTCTCTCCCTCCCTGCCACCCACCTTCACCCTCTTCCCTCTCTCTCTCCCTCCCTCCCCTCTCTCCCACTCATCCTCTCCCTCTCTCTCCCTCCCTCCCTCCCACCTACCTCCTCCCTCCCTCCCTCCCTCCCTCCCTCTCCTTCCCTCCCTCCCTCCCTCCTCCCACCCACCCTCCCACCTTCTCCCTCCCTCTCCCTCCCTCCCTCCCACCCATCCTCCCTCTTTCCCTCTCCTTCCCTCCCACTCATCCTCTCCCTCCCTCCGCTCCCTCCCTCCCGTGGCGAGCTCCCCCTCCAATAATGAATGACCCCGCCATGTATTGCGTCACACTTCAAGCTTAAAGGGGAAAATGCTCTTTGAGTGTCGCTTCTGAACCGTGTGAGAGGGGGAGGGGAAGGGGGGAGGAGAAGGGGGAATATGGGAAAGGGAAAAGGGGAATGGGGGGAAGGGAGAAAGGGAAAAGGGAAATGGGGGAAAGGGAGAATGGGAGAAAGGGGAAATAGGGGAAGGGAGAAGGGGAAAGGAGGAAGGGGAAGAGCAAAAGGAGAGGGAGAAAGGAGAAGGAGAAAGGGGGAAGAGGGAAAGGAGAAGGGGAAAGGAGAAAAGGGAAATGGGGGAAAGGAGAAAGGGGAAAGGGAGAAGGCGGGAGGGGAAAGAGGAATAGGGAAAAGAGAAAGGGGTGGAGAAAGAGGAGGGGAAGGGGGGGAATGAGGAATGACCAAGGGAAAAAATGGGAAAGGGGCGAACTGAGAAACATTAATAAGCGAAAAGAGATAAAACTAATGAATCCTCCCAATATATGGATTATAGTGATTGGCGGGGGGGGGGGGGGCAGAGGGAAGAGAATACACGACCAAAATTATGGTTATCATAATCATACATGGATCATTACGATGGGAAAGGGAGGAGGAAAAGGAAAGGGGAAAGGGAGGAGGAGAAGGCAAGGGGAAAGGGAAAGGGAAAGGGACAAGGGGAAGGGAGGAGGAAGAAAGGGAAAGGAGAGGAAGGAAAACAACACGGATATAATTAAAGTAATAATAGTCGTATAGACGGGATTACAGTGGCAATCAATTACAGCATTGAGGGTGAGAATGAAAATAAAGAGGGAGGGAGAGAGGGAGAGAGGTGAGAGAAAATATTTCCTCTTCCTCCTCATTCCCTTCCTTCTCCTTCTCCTTTTTTTTCTTCTTCTTTTTCTTCTTGATGATCAAGAAACTTTTTCACCATACAAAGGTAATTAACCATAGGATTAATAGTGAGAAAGAGAATAAAAAGAAGACAGGCGGATGGAGAGTGAAACGAAATTAACATAAATATACCTGAAGCGTATCCATGTTGACAAATGTAGAAAAGGTATGAATGAGAATGAATATCTTCACAATACGAGAGATGTATTTGGCCGGTTTCGAATAGATCTCCGACAGAAATACAATAATAAATCTCTCTTTCTGGCGGAGTTATATTCGAAACCGGTCAAATACATCTATTGTAGTTCGAAACCGGCCAAATACATCTATTGTAGTTCGAAACCGGTCAAATACATCTCTTGTAGTTCGAAACCGGCCAAATACATCTATTGTAGTTCGAAACCGGTCAAATACATCTCTTGTAGTTCGAAACCGGCCAAATACATCTATTGTAGTTCGAAACCGGTCAAATACATCTCTTGTAGTTCGAAACCGGTCAAATACATCTCTTGTAGTTCGAAACCGGTCAAATACATCTATTGTAGTTCGAAACCGGTCAAATACATCTATTGTAGTTCGAAACCGGTCAAATACATCTCTTGTAGTTCGAAACCGGTCAAATACATCTTTTTGTAGTTCGAAACCGGTCAAATACATCTCTTGTAGTTCGAAACCGGTCAAATACATCTCTTGTAGTTCGAAACCGGTCAAATACATCTTTTTGTAGTTCGAAACCGGTCAAATACATCTCTTGTAGTTCGAAACCGGTCAAATACATCTCTTGTAGTTCGAAACCGGTCAAATACATCTTTTTGTAGTTCGAAACCGGTCAAATACATCTCTTGTAGTTCGAAACCGGTCAAATACATCTTTTTGTAGTTCGAAACCGTTCAAATACATCTCTTGTAGTTCGAAACCGGTCAAATACATCTCTTGTATTGTGAAGATATTCATTCTAATTCATACATTCCTACATAAATATACTTATTATAGGACAATATATAGAACCGCTTGTGTTATACAGCTATATAGTTACGTATTTCTGAATCGTAATAGATAAATGGATTGAGAGATTGAAGAAGAATAAAGGAAATAAAATGAAGGAGAAACGAGAGAAGAAGAGCGAGAATTGAAAAAAAAAAATGATATTGATTAGCAATATCACACAAGAAAACAAAACTGGAGAATTAAAGATGATGAAAAGGAAACGCGGGGGGGGGGGGGAGGAGGAGGAGGAAGAAAAGAAATGAAAACACTCAGAGTAGTGACAAGATAAAGAAAATGAATCATCTTTAAAAAATAATGAAAACAAAATTGAAAAAAATATGATGCTGATACCAATGCTGAATAATAATAAAAAAATAATAATACCAAAAATCACAAAACAAATAAACAAACTAAACTCCCCCATACAAACCAAAACAAAACACAAACAAAAAAACAAAAACAAACAAACAAACAAACAAATACACAATATTCCTTTTTTCCCAGTAATGGCACGGCAAGCCTCATCATGGGGTATATTACTACGCATTTTTCCGAATTAGAAAACTTGGTGCACGATTGAGATTAAAAAAAAAAAGTTTTGCTGGCATATGGAAATACGTATATTTTTTGTTAATGATGGCTTGTGCATTTATAAATATTGTTTTTTTTTGTGATATTGAAACTGAATTATATTTCTGTAGTGATGATGGTGATGATGGTAATGATGATCATGATGGTGATGGTGATGGTGATGATGATGGTAGTTATGATAATGATGATGATGGTTATGATGATGATAATAATGTTGATGACAATGATGATAATAATAATGATGATGATGATGATAATGATGATGATGATAATGATGATGATGACAATGATGATAATAATGATGAAAATAATGATGATAGAGATAGAAATAGAGACGAAGCAACCAAGACAACTCCACCCAACTCTTTTTTTTTTTTTTCCTCTCACCAACGTCGCACCGTCTTTACACCTCCCCCTCCCCTCTCTCCTCCCCTCCCCCCCTCCTCCTCCCCCTCCCCCCCCTTTTTACACCATACACCCAAAGAACACATTAACGTATTCCAAAACACCCGAACGACCCCCTCCTCCTCCCCCCCCCCCCTCGACTTCCCCTCAAAAAAACATCTTCCTCCCAAACCGTTTCTAAGAAAGACAAACACGACGGGGGGTGGGGTGGGGTGGGGTGGTGGTGTGGTGGAACTGAGGGGAGTGGGTGGGGTGGGGTGGGGTGGGGTAGGGGGGGGTTACGAGGCCAACGCGGCGGAAGGAGCGCGTGTTGTTAGCGCCTCTGCTCGCCGGGCCCGGGAGAGAACTTCGCTTCCTCTTCCTCCTCGTTCTCGTTCTTCTCGTTGTTCTCGCTCTTCTTCTCCTTCTTCTTCTTCTCTTTCTCGTTCATCTCCTTCTTCTTCTCTTTATCGTTCTCTTCGTTTTTCTGTTTCTTATCCTTCTTTTTATTTTTCTTCTTTTTCTTTTCTTTTCTTCTTCTTCTTCTTCTTCTTCTTCTTCTTCTTCTTCTTCTTCTTCTTCTTCTTCTTCTTCTTCTTCTTCTTTTCCTTCTTCTCCTTCTTCTTCTTCTTCCTCCTCCCCTCTCTCCTCCTCCTTCCTCCTTCTCTCTCCTGTTCCTCTTCCCCCTTCCCCCTTCCTCCTCCTACTCCTCCTTTCTCCTTCCTCTTCCTCTTCCTTTTCCTCTTCCCCCTCTTCCTCTCCCTCTTTCCCTTCCCCTTCCTCCTCCTCTTCATCTTCCTCCACCTCCTTTTAATGATCCTTCTCCTCCTCCTCCTCCTCCTCCTTCATCCTATTAGCTTTCCTATTGACACTCAGACCGAGGCAATTCCAACCCGCCTGCTAGCCCCCCTCCCCCCCCCTATTCCGTCCTCTCTCTTCCCCTCTTTCACTCACTCACTCTCTCTCTCTCTCTCTCTCTCTCTCTCTCTCTCTCTCTCTCTCTCTCTCTCTCTCTCTCTCTCTCTCTCTCTCTCTCTCTCTCTCTCTCTCTCTTTCTTTCTTTCTTTCTTTCTCTCTCTCTCTTTCTTTCTTTCTTTCTCTTTCTTATTTTCTCTTTCTTTCTTTCTTTCTCTCTCTTTCTTTCTTTCTTTCTTTCTTTCTTTCTTTCTTTTCTTCCTTCCTTCCTTCCTTCCTTCCTTCCTTCCTTTCTTTCTCTCTCTCTCTTTCTTTTCGTTCTCTCCTCTCCTCCTCTCTCCCTCTCACTTTCTTTCATTTCCAGGCCTCCAACCCTTTCCCCCTCCCCTCCCTTCTGCCCTCCACCCTCCCCTCCCCCTCCAGCTCCCTTTCCCTCTCCACCCTCTTTCCTTTTCTCTCATATTCCCTTCCCTTTGCCCCTCTCCCTTCTCTCCCCTCTTTCCTTTTTCCTTTCCCTTCTTCCCCCTTCCCTCCCCCCACTCTCCCCTACCCTCCATCCCCCTTCCCTCCCCACTCTCCCCTTCCCTCCCCCCACTCTCCCCTTTCCTCCCCACTCTCCCCTTCCCTCCCCCACTCTCCCCCTTCCCTCCCTACCCTCCCCCTCCCTCCTCCACCCGCCTTCAGTCCCTAGTACCGCTTCTCTCTCTCCCCTTTCCACCCTTTCCTTTCCCTCTCACTATTCCCTTCCCTTTGCCCTCTTCCTTCTCCCCCCTTCCTTTCTCCTTTTCCCCTTCTTCTCCCCCTTTCCCTCCCCCACTCTCCCCCCTACCCTCCATCCCCCTTCCCTCCCCACTCTCCCCTTCCCCTCCCCACCCCTCCCCTCCCCTCCACCCGCCTTCAGTCCCTAGTACCGCTTTCCCTTTCCACTCTTTCCTTTCCTCTCATATTCTCTTCCTTTCCCCTTTCCCTTCTTCCTCCCCACTCTCCTCTATTCCCCTTCCCTCCCCACTCTCCTCTATTCCCCCTCCCTCCCCCACTCTCCCCCTCCCCTCAGAACACACAGTGCCAATCAGAGCCGCCCCGAGTGCCACTGCCGGAGCCACATGGACCCCCACGTGCGCCGAATGCCAAAGTGCACTTCGCTGTAAGAATTGGGTTTTCGATATCTTTTTTCTTTTCTTTCTTTCTTTTTTTACTTTTTTTATTCTTTTCTTTCTTTTTTTTCTTTTTTTTCTTACTTTTTTTTTGCTTAAATAAAACAAATCTTTTATTTTATTCTTTATTTTTTGTTGGTGTTTCTTCTTTTTTTTCATTTTCTCTCTTACTCTTTTACCTCTTTTTTGTGTGGTTGGGGAGGGAGGGGAAGGGGGGAGAGGGAGAACGGAGTTATCTTTTTCATCTCATTCCTCTTATCTTATCTGCGACTCCATCTTTCTCTCTTTCTCTCTCTCGAAAGAGAAAATAGAGAGAGTGAGAAAGCCAAACATAAAAAATGAAAAAAACGAAAAAAAAATAAAACAAAGAATCAAAATAAATAAAAAACAGATAAAGAACACGCAAAATAAGAATATTCCATAAAAAAACAGGAATGAAAAGAAAAGAAAAACAAAGAGAAAGAAACCGAAACAAAGAGAATAAAAAAACAAGACCAACGAAAACAAAAAAGAAAAAGAAAAAAGAAGAAAAAAAAGACCAAATGAAGAAATTTTTCCTACAAATATTCTTCAACATCAATAAAATAAAATAAAATTAAATAAAAAAAACTCAAACCTACTATTCTCTCCTACATTCTTCATAAAATTTAACTAAAATAAATTAAAAACTTTCCCATATTCTTCATCCAAGATACTACAACTTTTTCCATAACATCAAACTAGATAAACAAATAAACAAATGAACGAATAAATAAATCAATAAATATTAATAAATAAACGACGAATAAATACATAAAACAAAGAACAAACAAAAAAATAAAGACCAATAAATAAATGACGATAAATATATAAACAAACAAACAAGTAACTAAACACCAACAAATACATAAACAAACAAAACAAATAAGTAAACACCCACAAATACATGACGAACAAATACATACATATTCAAACAAACAAATAAATAAATGACGAACAAATACATAACCAAATAAACACATAAACACCCGTAAATACATGACGAACAAATACACAAACAAACAAACAAATAAATGACGACCATATACACAAACAAACAAACAAACAAATAAACACCAATAATTAATAATAAAAAAAATCAAAACACACTCCTCTCCACTACCTTCATTAACCGCCGACCATTCATTGACAGCGAATCGTTAATAAGAACCTGGCAAGGCTGACAAC
>NC_091589.1:7838577-7846077 GCF_042767895.1 Penaeus vannamei
ATCGATAATAACTTTTATGCCTCATTAACAACGATAAGAATAACGAATGGTGATAATAACAAGCTCTTACCCCTTCCATAACCAATATATATAACAGCGACATAAACAATAACAAAATACCGATAACATCCATCATAATAACAGCAACAAAACACCAATAACAAACAACAATAAAGGTTATCAGCAACCACAACAGCCCCCCAAAACCACCCTTACCGACATTATACAATTTTAAAAAGACAGACAGACATTAAAAGCCCTAATCCAATTGTCCAGCCCATCAACGCTTCCCAGCTGGAGATAAAAAGGGGAAAAGATGATAATAAAGATTGCCTCACCGACGCCATACAATTAACTACAGCTGTTTTTATGCAACCAGATAGTTTTTTTTTTTTTTTTTTTTTTTTTTTTGCTGTACCAGATATGTTCGTACAATCAAGTTTGTTTTGTTGTTTCTTTTTGTTTTTTTGAAGAACCAGATAGTTTTATTATATTTTTTAATTTTTTATTTTGTAGAACCAGATATTTTCATACAATCAAGTTTTTTTTTCCAGAACCAGATAGTTGTCATACATTTTTTTTCTTTTTATTTGTAAAACCAGATATTTTCATACAATCCTTTTTTTTTTGGTAGAACCAGGTATTTCCATACAATTAAAACTGTTCTTTTAAATAAAAAATAAATAGTATCATGGAATCAAAAGCTGTTTTTATGTAACTAGACATTTTCATACAATCAAAGATTTTTCTGGTAGAACCTGATATTTTCATACAATCAAAACTTTTTTATGTAAATAAATAGATATCTTCAAGGAATCAAAGCTGTTTTTAAACAACCTGATATTTTCATACAATCACAGGTGGTTTCATACAACTAAATATTTTCATAAAATCGAAATACAAATATAAATATATAGAAACAGACATTTTCATACAATCATTTTTTTTCTTCATATAAAAACAGATATTTCCATATAACCAAACACGCTTTTAGGTCAGTTATCTTCACACAATCAAAGCGGTTTTTATAGAACCAGATACTGCCATACAATCAAAGCTGCTTTTATGGAAACAGATATTTACATACAATCTAAGCTATTGTTTCTTTTATAGTTATATTATTATACTTTCAATCAGCCAAAGCCGGTTTTACATCATATATTTTTTTCTACAATGAATGCTGTTTTTATACAACCAGATATTTTATACAAGCAACAACTTTCATAGAATCAAAGCCATTTTTATACGAGATATTTTCAAACAATCTAACGTTTATTTGTTTTTATATATAAAAACAAATATCCTGTATAACCAATTCTTCCCATACAAACAAAGCCGTTTTCATACCAGATATTTCCAGTCAGTCAAATCCGGTTTCATATAGCCAAAATACAACCAAAATATCTTTGTAAAACCAAAGATAATTTTATACAAGAGCATTTGTACCCTGGGAGCACGCATGCAGAGTATAAACGCATATAGAATAATAAGTATTTATATAGTATGCAGATACAGACACACACACGCACACAAAACAGGACACACACCACACTTCTTTATACCAAACACGAACACGTACACGAACGCCAACACACACACACACACACACACAGATAAATCGCTGTACATATAAATCCAAGTAGACACTGCCATAATATATACAGTAGGCAGTGGCACCAATCCTCCCCCACTACACCCCCCTCCTCCCTCCCTCCCTCCCTACCTCCCTACCCACCTATCCCTCACGTCCCTTCACCCTCCTCTCCCTCTTTCTCTCCTCCCTATCTACCTCCTTTTCCCTCCCTCGCTCATCTCCCTTCTTTCCCTCCTCTCCCTAGCTCATCTCCCCTTCACCCTCCCTCCCTCATCTCCCTTCACGCTCCCTCCCTCACCCCCCTTACAAAAATCGACCCACATAAACCCACACACTCACACGTACACTCCCCCAACCCCCCATCCCGCCCCCTGCCCTACCCCACCCCGCCCATCCGTTCACCCCCACCCACATCATGTCAAGACCCCCCCCCCTATCTTACCCTCATACCGATCCTCATCCAAGAATGAAAGAGAGAGATGGGAGGAGATAAAAAAAATATATTTTGAAGAAAATGAAGATATATAACGCACTTTATTATCATGTTTTATTATCACTCTTGTTATCATTAGGAGTATTACTCTTACTGCTCTTAAAGTAATAATATCACTAATAATAATAATAAAAATGATAACACCAATAATAATTAATAGCAATTAATAATAATGATAATAATAATAATAATAATAATAATAATAATAATAATAATAATAATAATAATAATAATAATAATAATAATAATAACAATATTTCGAAAATCATTAGTTTGATTAACATAATTATCATCATTCATACCAATGATCCCATTATCCTCATCACTATTATTATCATTCTTATCATCATCGAAACCAGCATCATTATCATCATTTCTATCGTTCTTCTTATCACATCTCTCTCGTTCTTCTTATCACATCTCTCTCGTTCTTCTTATCACATCTCTCTCGTTCTTCTTATCACATCTCTCTCGTTCTTCTTATCATATCTCTCTCGTTTTTCTTATAATCTCTCTCTTGTTATTCTTACCATCTCTATCTCTCTCTCTCTCTCTCTCTCTCTCTCTCTCTCTCTCTCTCTCTCTCTCTCTCTCTCTCTCTCTCTCTCTCTCTCTCTCTCTCTCTCTCTCTCTCTCTCTCTCTCTCTCTCTCTCTCTCTCTCTCTCTCTCTCTCTCTCTCTCTCTCTCTCTCTCTCTCTCTCTCTCTCTCTCTCTCTCTCTCTCTCTCTAGTCATTCTTATACAACTAAAAAGAGAAGCAGGGGCATCATTATCATAATCATCATTATCATCATCGAACCCAGCATCATTATCATGAAATTTCTCTCGTTCTTCTTATCATCTCTCTCTCTCTCTCTCTCTCTCTCTCTCTCTCTCTCTCTCTCTCTCTCTCTCTCTCTCTCTCTCTCTCTCTCTCTCTCTCTCTCTCTCTCCCTCTCCCTCTCCCTCCCTCTCTCCCCCTCTCTCTCTCTCTCTCTCTCTCTCTCCCCCTCCCTCTCCCTCTCCCTCTCCCTTCCACTCCCTCTCCCCCTCCCCTCCCTCCTTTCCCTCTCTCCTCTCTCCCTCCTCCCTCTCCCTCTCCCTCTCTCCCTCTCCTCTCCGTTTCCCCTCTCCCTCTCCTCTCCCTCTCCCTCTCCCTCTCTCCCTCTCCCTCTCCCTCTCCCTCTCCCTCTCCCTCTCCCTCTCCTCTCCCTCTCCCTCTCCCTCTCCCTCTCCCTCTCTCTCTCCCTCTCTCTCGTCATTCTCATCACAACCCAAAAAAGAGAAGCAGGGCAGGCACGCTGATCCACAGCGAAGGGGCAGATCCCAGCCAACAACAGATGCTGCCGCTGCTTCTCCTGACACGATGTGAGTCATACTTTCACTCTCATGCGAAAGCAGACCTCTCTCTCCCTCTCTCTCTCTCCCCCTACCCTCCCTTCTTTCCTCCCACTCTCCCCTCTCTCCCCGACCCACCATACTCCGCTCCGCTCCGCCCCTCTCCCTCCCCCCCACCCCCTTCTCCCTCTTCTTCTTCTCCCCGCTCCCACCTTCTCTCTTCCCGACCCCACACGCCTTGTCTCCCCCGGTCTCTCTCGGTCTCTCTCTCTCTCTCTCTCTCTCTCTCTCTCTCTCTCTCTCTCTCTCTATCTATCTATCTATCTATCTATCTATCTATCTATCTATCTATCTCTCTCTCTCTCTCTCTCTCTCTCTCTCTCTCTCTCTTTCCAACGATATCCCCCATTCCCATTACCCAATCCTTCTCCCTTTGCCTCACTTTCTCTTTCTCTCTTTCTCCTCTTCCTCATTCCTTCTTCTTCCCTGTCTATTCTTCTTCTTCTTCTTCCTACATCTATCTCCTCCTCACTTTTCTTACCCTCCACCTCCACCTCCCACCTCCCCTCTACCACCTCCTCCTACATCCATCTCCTCCTCACTTTTTCTTACCCTCCTTTACCCTCCCCCTCCTTAAACCTCTTGGAAAACACCCTCCCTTCCGCCCTCTATTGTGCCTACAAGTCATTATCTCTCCCCTCAATCCTCCCCCAACAGCCTCAAAGCGATATTACCTCCCCTCTCCTCCCTTCTACCTCCCCCCCCCCTAAGCCTCCGCTTCCTCCTCTCTCCCTCCTCCCTCCCTCTACCTCCCCTCTCTATCTCACCTCCCCCTAAAGCCTGCCTTCTCTCCCCTCCCCCCTCTACCTCCCCTCTTCATCTCACCTCCCCCTAAGCCTGCCTTCTCCTCCCCTCCCCTCTCTCCCCTCGCCCCTCTACCTCCCCTCCCTATCTCACCTCCCCCTCCTACCTCCCTCTACTCCCTCCCCTCTCTCCCTTCCCCCCTCCCCCTCCCTCTACCCCACCCTTAGAGGAATAAGCACTTACAATGCCCTTATCCGCCCCCTCACCCCCTCCCCCCACCCCCCTTCCTCCTTGGGTACTGTTTGGCGATGCGTCGAGCTTCGTCATGATAGCTGCGCTCTCTTCTCTCTCTCTCTCTCTCTCTCTCTCTCTCTCTCTCTCTCTCTCTCTCTCTCTCTCTCTCTCTCTCTCTCTCTCTCTCTCTCTTTCTCTTTCTCTTTCTCTCTCTCTTTCTCTCTCTTCTCTTTCTCTTTCTCTCTCTCTCTCTCTCTCTCTCTCTCTCTCTCTCTCTCTCCCTCTTTCTATTTCTCTTTCTCTCTTTCTCTTTCTCTTTCTCTTTTGATTTCTCTCTCTCTCTCTCTCTCTCTCTCTCTCTCTCTCTCTCTCTCTCTCTCTCTCTCTTCCTCTCTCTCTCTCTTTCTCTTTCTCTTTCTTCCTCTCCTTCTCTTTCTCTTTCTCTTTCTTTTCTCTTTCTCTTTCTCTCCTCGATCGCTCTCATTTATTTTCTCTCTCACTCTTTCTCTCTTTCCCTTTCTCACACCTTTCTCCCTCAAGTCTTCCCTCCCTCCCACCCTCCCTCGCGTAAATACCTAACCTCACACCCATCCATACACACCCACTCCCTTTTCCTTACACTCTCCCTCCCTCCCACCCACCCACCATCCCTCCCACCCACCCACCTTCCCTCCCTCCCTCCCTCCCACCCTCTTGCCTCTTACCCGTGACATTTGACCCCTCCCTCCCTCCTTCCCTTCCCCGGGATCGCACCCTTAATCTGACCCCCCTTCTCCTCCCCCTCCCTCCCCCTCCTCGTCGGCTTTTCACCCCCCCACCCTAATGTCACTCTACGTAGGGGTCTGACGCAGGTTCCACTTCTGGCATGTGCTGCATGGCTTTCTTTCTTCTTCTCTTCTATTTTCTTCTCTTTCTATTTTCTTCTCTCTTCTTCTCTTCTATTTTCTTCTCTCTTTCTTCTTCTTCTCTTCTCTTCTCTCCTTTCCTTTCCTCTCCTCTCTTCTCTTCTCTTCTTCTTCTCTTCATTTCTCTTCATTTCTCTCCTCTTCTCTTCTCTTCTCTTTCTCTTCTCTTCTCTTCTTCTTCTCTCTCTCTTCTCTTCTCTTCTCTTCTCTTCTCTTCTCTTCATTTCTCTTCTCTTCTCTTCACTTCTCTCCCTCTCCCTCACCCTCACCCTCTCGCTCTCTCTCTCTCTGTCTCTGTCTCAACTCCTCTCTCCCTTCTCTCTTGCCCTATCCCATATTCTCTCTTCTTTTTCTTCTCGTCCCTTCTCTCCTCTTTCCTTCCCTTCCTTTCCTTTTCCTTCCCTTCCTTTCCTTTCCCTTCCCTACCATTCCCTTTCTTTCCCTCCCTCCCTCTTCTCTCCTCTCCTCTCCTCTCCTCTCCTCTCCTCTCCTCATCCTCTCCTCGTCCTCTCCTCCTCATCCTCTCCTCTCTTCTCCTCTCTTCTCCTCTCCTCTCCTCTCCTCTTCCTCTTTCTCCTCTTCCTCTTCCCTTCCTTCCCTTCCTTCCCTTCCTTCCTTCCCTTCCCTTCCCTTCCCTTCCCTTCCCTTCCCTTCCCTTCCCTCCCCTCCCCTCCCTCTCCCCCTCTCTCCTCAATTAACTCAAACACTGAAACAATTTGAATTCGCAACGAGACACCTCCCCCCCCCCTTCTCCGTTTTCTATAGGTCGCGATGACCTTCAATTTCCGTTTTTTGTTCCTGTTGCTATTTCTTCTTTTTCTCTTTCTCCTTCTGTTCGCTTAGGTTAGCGTTGCTTCACCTGACACCCGATCGCTATGCCACCTGGGAGAAGGAATGTGAAAAAGAGAGAAAGAGAGAGAGAAAGGGAGGGAGGGAGGGAGGGAGGGAGGGAGGGAGGGAGGGAGGGAGGGAGGGAGGGAGGGAGAGAGATAGAGGAAGAAAGAGAGAAAGAGAGATAGAGATAAACTTACATACACACAAACACACGAGAGAGAGAGAGAATGAGAGAGAGAGAGAGAGAGAGAGAGAGAGAGAGAGAGAGAGAGAGAGAGAGAGAGAGAGAGAGAGAGAGAGAGAGAGAGAGAGAGAGAGAGAGAGAGAGAGAGAGAGAGAGAGAGAGAGCAAGAGAATGTACGTGAGCTCGAGCATGTACACAGCGTGAGTGAGGGTGACCGAGTGAGTGAGTGCGTGAGTAAATGAATGAGTGAATGAGTGAGCGAGTGAATGAGTGAGCGAGTGACTGAGTGAGTGAGTAAGCGAGTAACTTATTGAGTGACTGAGTGACCGACCGACCGACATGACCCGACCAAACCGACCGTAAGTCTTTGTGTCTGTGTTACCATTACCAACGGTATAAGGCCGCAACAGTGCGTGTGTGTGCATGTGCGAGTGCGAGTGAGTGTGTGTGTGTGAGAGCGCGAGTGACTGTGACCAAACGTGCGTGGCCATGCGTGTATGTGGTCAGCTGTGGCCTATCACACGCCTTGCTGAGAAATTATAAAGAGGTTAAGCGAGGGGGGAGGGGGAGGGAGAGGGGGAGAGGGGGAGAGGAGGAGAGGGGGCAAAATCCACAAAAGGCTGGGTTAAATAAGACATCGCTCTTACAAAAAAAAATGGGAGAGAGAATAAGAGAGACAATGAGGGGGAAAGAGAGACAATGAGGGAGGGAGGGAGGGAGGAGGAGAGGGAGAGAGGGAGAGAGAGAGAGAGAGAGAGAGAGAGAGAGAGAGAGAGAGAGAGAGAGAGAGAGAGAGAGGTAGAAAGAGAGAGAGAGAGAGATAGAAAGAGAGAGGGGGAGAGGGAGAGAGAGAGGGAAAAGGAGAGAGAGAGGGAGAGGAAGAGGAAGAGGAAGAGGAAGAGGAAGAGGGAGAGGGAGAGAGAGAGGGGGAGGAAGAGAGGAGGAAGGAGAGAGGGAAGGAGAGAGGGAGGGAGGGAGGGAGGGAGGGAGAGAGGGAGGGAGGGAGAGAGAGAGGGAGGGAAGATGGGAGGAAGGGAGGGAGAGGGAGAGGGAGAGGGAGAGGGAGAGGGAGAGGGAGAATGATAATGATAATGAGAATGAGAATGAGAGAGAGAGAGAGAGAGAGAGAGAGAGA
>NC_091589.1:7861077-7866077 GCF_042767895.1 Penaeus vannamei
GAGAGAGAGAGAGAGAGAGAGAGAGAGAGAGAGAGAGAGAGAGAGAGAGAGAGAGAGAGAGGGAAGAGAGAGAGTGGGGGGGAAGAGAGAGGGGAGGGGAGGGGGAGAGGGAGGGAGGGAGGGGGAGGGGGAGGGGGAGGGGGAGGGAAGGGAGACGGGGAGGGGGAGGGGGAGAGGGAGGGAGACGGGGAGGGGGGGAGGGAGGGAGAGAGGGAGAGAGGGGGAGAGGGAATAAGGGGGAGAGGAGAGTGGGGGAGAGGGAGAGTGGGGGAGAGGGAGAGTGGGGGAGAGGGAGAGTGGGGGAGAGGGAGAGTGGGAGAGAGGGAGAGTGGGAGAGAGAGAGAGAGAGAGAGAGAGAGAGAGAGAGAGAGAGAGAGAGAGAGAGAGAGAGAGAGAGAGAGAGAGAGAGAGAGAGAGAGAGAGAGAGAGAGAGAGAGAGAATGAAGGAGAGACTAACAGACAGAGAGACAGAGCCATAAAACAAAACTAGACAAAAAGCAACAAAGAAAATTCGGGGAAAGTAAAAGAAATTGAGAGGATATAAAAATGACAAAAAACAACAACAAGACCCCCCCAAAAAAAAACGCATAAAAAGCAACAAAGACGATGGAGAGAGAAAAAAAACGAGACTCTAAAAAAGGACACAAAAATCAGACAAAAAAAAAAAAAAAAAAAATACCGCATACGTTTAAAAACAACTCCTCAAAACAAGAACAAACAAACAAACAAACCAAGACAACCTTGCTTCCTGAACCCGACTTCACGATTCGCAAACATTCAAATTGCTCCCTTTCTCTTTACACTCTTTCTTCTCCTTCGTTCGTCGACTTTTTTCCCATTTATTCCTCTTTATCTATTAATTTGTTTTATTTCTCTAATTATTTTTAATTCAAACATTCTTTTAATTTTTCGTCGATCTTTTTTTAACTATTTATATTTCTATTTTTTCTATTTTCGTTATCCGTTATTCCTCCATTCGCTCACTTCCTTCTTTTTCTTTTTCTTCTTCTTCGTCAATCTTTTCATGATTTCTCTTCATTCTTTTCCCTTCTCTTTTCTTATCGTTATCCGTTATTCCCTCCTTCGCTCGCGTGAGTAATCTAAACTTTCTCTCCATTATATCCTCCTTCTTTTACGGTTTATGTTATTTACTCATGTTTTCTTTACATTCTTCCTTAATACGTAATTTTCCTGCTTAGCGGTGTTCCTCCTCATATTCGGTTTCCTATGATTAAATTTTCCTATTTTTGTTATATTCACGTCTTTCTGTTTTGTTTTTTTTTTTTTTTAACGTATCGATTTTTTTCTATTTCCTTTATCCAAGCTTTGTTGGGATTTTTTCTTCGCTCCTCTCTTCTTCCTCGGTTTCCGCTCCTTATTCGTTTTCTCTTCTCCTTCCTTCCCCCTCCCGCTCCCTCCCTCCTCCTTCTCCCACCTCCACCTCCACTCCCACCTCCACCCCTATCACCTCCTCCTCCCTCCCCTTCCCTACATCCCTTCCTCCCCCTCCTCCACCCCCATCTCCACCTCCACCTCTATCTCCCTCCCACTCCCTCCCTCCCTCCCTCCCTCCACCTCCACCTCCATCTCCACCTTCCACTCCCTCCCTCCCAGTCTCCTCCACCCCCACCTCCTCCTCCTCCCTCCCTCCCCACCCCCACCTCCACCTCCCTCCTCCACCTCCTCCCTCCCTCCCATCCCCTCCTCCTCCTCCCCCACCTCCACCTCCACCTCCCTCCCCCTCCTCCACCCCCCACCTCCTTCCTAAACCCCCACCTCCACCTCCCACTCCCTCCTTCCCCCTGTCTCCTCCACCCCCACCTCCACCTCCACCTCCCTCCCCCGTCTCCTCCACCCCCACATCCACCTCCCCCCCTCCCCCACCTCCACCTCCCCCCCCGCCTCCCCCGCCTCCTCATCCGCACATCAGCCTCAGCGTCATACTCCTTCCTCCTCCTCGTACCCGATGCCTTTTTGGGGATTTGCCTCTTGTCCTCCTCGTCTGTTGCTTTTCGTTTGGTTGTTTGGTTGTTCTTACTTTCTTTCCTCTTTCATTTTTTTTTCTCTTTTTTTTTTTTTTTGCTTTGCTTTGCTTTCATTCTGTTTATCTGGCTGTTTGAGTTTCTTTGAATCTCTTTGATTCTCTCTTATTCTCTTTTTATTTCTCTCTTCTCTCTTTTTTTCTTCTCTCTCATTCTCTTCTTATTTCTCTCTTCTCTTTTTTTTCTTCTCTCTCTCTCTCTCTCTCTCTCTCTCTCTCTCTCTCTCTCTCTCTCTCTCTCTCTGACTCTATCTCTCTGTCTCTCTGTCTCAGTCAGTCAGTCAGTCAGTCAGTCAGTCAGTCAGTCAGTCAGTCAGTCAGTCAGTCAGTCAGTCAGTCAGTCAGTCAGTCAGTCAGTCTCTCTCTCAGTCTCACTCACTCACTCACCACCCCCTCTCTCTCTCTCTCTCTCTCTCTCTCTCTCTCTCTCTCTCTCTCTCTCTCTCTCTCTCTCTCTCTCTCTCTCTCTCTCTCTCTCTCTCTCTCTCTCTCTCCCTCCCACTCGTACTTTCACTCCCACTCCCACTCACGCACGCACGCACGCACGCACAAACACACACACACACACACACACACACACACACACACACACACACACACACACACATACACACACACACACACACACACACACACACAACCCCCCCCCACACACACACAACCCCCTCCCCCCCCCACACACACAGCAAACCACAAAATAAAATGTAAATAACAGATAAGGAAAATTGGACCAGGAAAATTCACACGAAATATATGAAAAAAAAAAAACATGAAATACCAACCCATTTGGCAATCAGACGGAGTTAAGACGAGGAAAATGTTATAACCATGATGAGTACGATGTGATGATGGTGATGATGATGGTGATGATGGTGATGTGATGATGATGGTGGTGATAGTGATGATGATGATGGTGATAGTGATGATGATAAGGTGATGGTGATGTGATGATTGTGATGATGGTGATGGTGGTGATAATGATGGTGATGATGATGATAATGATGGTGATGATGATGATAATGATGGTGATGTGATGATGATGGTGATAGTGATGATGATGATGGTAGTGATGGTGATGGTAGTGATGGTGATAATGATGATGTAGATGATCTGGTGATGATGATGATGATGGTGACGGTGACTATAGTAATGATGATAATGATAATTATGATGATGATAATAACAATAATAATAATAAAAATGATAATAATAACAACAACAATAATAAATAACATGAACAACAAAAACAATAAAAAACAATAACAACAACAACAATCAATAACGAATCAACAAACACACACACCCACATCCTTACAACCCCCCCCCCCCCAAAAAAAAAAAAAAAACGGACCCACAACCTTACCAACCCCCTAAAAAAACGACCCAAAACGGATAAAAAAGAAAAACAAAAAACGGAAAAAACGAGAACTAAACCGACCTGCCCGACTCGCCCCGCCAACCGACCGACTAACCGACGGCCTCGCCTCGCTACACTGGGGCGAGCGAGAGCGGCCTTCCGCGCACACTTGTTGGCTGTCGTGTTGCCTCGCCCCCCCTCCCCTCGCCCCTCCCTCCCTCCCTTCCCTCTTCTCCCTCTCTCCCTCTCTCCCTCCCTCCCTCCCTCCCTTCCCTCTTCTTCCTCTCTCCCTCTCTCCCTCCCTCCCTCCCTCCCTCCCTTCTTCTCTCTCCCTCCCTCAATTCTTTTTTTTTCTTTCTCGTTCTCTTTCTCCTTTCCTTCTTCTCCTCCTTTCCTTCTCTCCTCCCTCACTCCCTTCCCCCTCCCTTTCTCTCTCCTATTTCTCCTTCCCTCCCTTCCTTCCCCCTCCCCTCTTCTCTCTCCCTCCTTCTCCCCCATCCTCCCCTCCCTCCCATCCCTTCCCCCTCCCTCCCTCCCATCCCTTCCCCCTCCCCTCCCTCCCATCCCTTCCTCCCTTCCCTCCCTCCATTCCCCTCTCCCTCCTCTCCCATCCCTTCCCCTTTCCCTTCCCTTTCCCCCTCTCTCTCCCCTCCTCCATTGCCCCTCTCCTTCCCCCTCCCCCTCTCCCTAGAACCCTCAGGTGCTCGCGACCTCGGTGGCTATGACGTCATGCAGTACGTCAACCTCTCCTCTTCCTCCCTCACTCCTTCCTCCTTATTTCTCTTCCTTCTTTATTCTTTTTTTTTCTTTTTGCTTCTCCTCCTTTCTTTCTACCTCCTCTTTTTCTTCCTTCTTCCTTCTTTTTTCCCTCGTCTATCTCTCTTCTTTCTTTCTTTTCCTCTTCCTATCTTCTCTTTCTTTGTCCTCCTCCCTCTTCCCCTATCTTTTTTTTTCAACCCTCTACCCTCTTCTCCTCCTAGTTCCTTCTTCTTTTTCCTTCTCCCTCTTCCTTCTTCTTCTTCTTCCCGCCTCCTCCTCCTCCTCCCTCTTTTTCTCACCCTCCTCCCTCATTTTTTTCCTCCTCCTCCCTTTTATTTCTTCCTTCTCCTCCTCCTCCTTCCCTCATTCTCCTCCTCATCCTCCTTCGTAATTATTCCTCCATCCTTCCTCCTCCCTCTCTCTCTCTCCTCCTCTGTCCTCCCTGCTCTCTCTTCCTCTTCTCTCCTCTTCGTTCTTTCTACGTCTTTGTCTATCTGCCTATCTATTTCTCGAAAAGAAAAACAAACAAGCTCCTGGCATACCACTGCGTTCTCCTCCCTCCCTCCTTCCCTTCTTCCTTCCTTCCTTCCTTCCCTCCTTCCCTCTCCCTACCACTCCTCTCCCTCTCCCACTCTCGCATTCCCTTCCCTCACTCTTCCTCAGCGACACTCCCTTCCTCCCTCCCACCATCATTCCCTCTCTCTTCCCTCCCTCCCACTCCACCCTCTCCCTCTCCCACTCTTCCATTCCCTTCCCTCCCTCTCCTTCTTAATCTCTCCCTCCAACCCTCTCTCCCTCCCTCCCACCCTCCCTCCCCTCCCACCCTCCCTTCCCTCCTTCCCC
>NC_091589.1:7871077-7876077 GCF_042767895.1 Penaeus vannamei
ACGCAAATAAATGATTATATTTCTTAAAAAGCAAAACAATATCGTGAATTCAATGGTTTTTTTTTCACTTTTTTGTTTATTTATTTGTTTACTAATCCTGCTGCACCTTTTACACCAGAAGGAAACAAACACACACACAAATATACACGTTAACACAAAATGGAAATAATCACGTTTAAAATAAAGTAAAACAAAATGAAAGAGACAAGAGTAAATCTCAAACTTTCCTTGTTTACCTTACTTGTTTATTTGCTTACCCCCCCCCCCTCCCAGCCAACAAACAAACAGCATCTAGGCCTATCTGAAGTCAGGGCGGTCCCACGTACGACAAAGGGCGTGGGAGTGGGAGTAGGGGCGAGGGGGCGAGAAGGGAGGAAGGAGGAGGGAGGAGGGAGGAGGGAGGAGGGAGGAGGGAGGAAGGTGGGGGGGGGGGAAGGGGAGGATAGAGGAGAGGACGTAAGAGGATATGTGAAGGGGAAGGGGGAGAAGTGAAGAATGGAGGGGGGGAGGGAGAGGAGAGGGAAGTTGGGGGCTAGTACCGTTACTAGGAGGGGAAGCTAGAGGGAGGGGAAGAAGGAAGGGGAGTGGGGTTGGATGTGTGTGTGTGTGTGTGTGTGTGTGTGTGTGTGTGTGTGTGTGTGTGTGTGTGTGTGTGTGTGTGTGTGTGTGTGTGTGTGTGTGTGAGAGAGAGAGCGAGAGAGAGAGAGAGAGAGAGAGAGAGAGAGAGAGAGAGAGAGAGAGAGAGAGAGAGAGAGAGAGAGAGAGAGAGAAGGAAGAGGAGGGAGATTAGAAGAAGGACAGGGGGGGGGGGGGGATAAGAAGGGGGTGGTGGGGTGCCTGAAACCCGACAGAGAATACCGTAGTGTGGTAACCGCTGCCTCTTAACGCCACTTACTCGGAGATAACTCATACCTACAAAGCACGCTGCGTATCTACCGTTCCTAACTGGATTTCCTCGTAGATACCTATTTACATACCTTTCTACCTACTTACTTACCAACCTTTTTACCTACCTACTTACCAACCTTTCTACCTACCTACCAATCTACTTATCAACCTTTCTACCTACCTATCTACTTACTTACCAACCTTTCTACCTACCTACCAATCTACTTATCAACCTTTCTACCTACCTATCTATCTACTTACCAACCTTTCTAACTACCTACCTGTCTACTTACCAACCCTTCTACCTACCTACCTACTAACCTTTCTACCTATTTACCTACTTGCCAACCTATTTACATACCTTTCTACCTACTTACTTACCAACCTTTCTACCTACATACATACCAACCTTTCTACCTACTTGCCAACCTTTCTACCTACCTACCAATCTACGTATCAACCTTTCTACCTACCTATCTATCTACTTACCAACCTTTCCAACTACCAACATGTCTACTTACCAACCCTTCTACCTACCTACCTACTAACCTTTCTACCTATTTACCTACTTGCCAACCTATTTACATACCTTTCTACCTACTTACTTACCAACCTTTCTACCTACCTACGTACCAACCTTTCTACCTATCTACCTACTTGCCAACCTTTCTACCCACCTACCAATCTACTTATCAACCTTTCTACCTACCTACCTACCTACTTGTCAACTTTTCTACACACAAGGAAACAAAGTAAGAGGAAAAGAAGTCAAATAAACGAGAGACGACATAACACAAAAAAAAAAGAAAATAAAAAAACAGGTATTTTTGGCTTTGTATCCGTCTCTTGTCTGTATTTATCTCGGGCTCTGATTCTGTTGTTGTCTGTATTTCTTTCTGTTTTCTCTCTCTCTCTCTCTCTCTCTCTCTCTCTCTCTCTCTCTCTCTCTCTCTCTCGCTCTCTTTCTCTCTCTCTCTCTCTCTCTCTCTACCTCTCTCACTCTCTCCCTTTCTCTCTCTCTCTCTCTCTCTCTCTCTCTCTCTCTCTCTCTCTTTCTCTTTCTCTTTCTCTTTCTCTCTCTCTCTCTCTCTCTCTCTCTCTCTCTCTCTCTCTCTCTCTCTCTCTCTCTCTCTCTCTCTCTCTCTCTCTCTCTCTCTCGCTCTCTCTCTCATACTCTCGCTCTCTCTCTCATACTCTCGCTCTCTCTCTCATACTCTCGCTCTCTCTCTCATACTCTCGCTCTCTCTCTCATACTCTCGCTCTCTCTCTCATACTCTCGCTCTCTCTCTCATACTCTCGCTCTCTCTCTCATACTCTCGCTCTCTCTCTCATACTCTCGCTCTCTCTCTCATACTCTCGCTCTCTCTCTCATACTCTCGCTCTCTCTCTCATACTCTTGCTCTCTCTCTCATACTCTTGCTCTCTCTCTCATACTCTTGCTCTCTCTCTCGTACTCTCGCTCTCTCGTACTCTCGCTCTCTCTCTCATACTCTCGCTCTCTCTCTCATACTCTCTCTCTGTGTCTCTCTCATACTCTCTCTCTGTGTCTCTCTCATACTCTCTCTCTGTGTCTCTCTCATACTCTCTCTCTTTGTCTCTCTCATACTCTCTCTCTTTGTCTCTCTCATACTCTCTCTCTTTGTCTCTCTCATACTCTCTCTCTTTGTCTCTCTCATACTCTCTCTCTTTGTCTCTCTCATACTCTCTCTCTTTGTCTCTCTCATACTCTCTCTCTTTGTCTCTCTCATACTCTCTCTCTTTGTCTCTCTCATACTCTCTCTCTTTGTCTCTCTCATACTCTCTCTCTCTTTGTCTCTCTCATACTCTCTCTCTCTTTGTCTCTCTCATACTCTCTCTCTCTTTGTCTCTCTCATACTCTCTCTCTCTTTGTCTCTCTCATACTCTCTCTCTCTTTGTCTCTCTCATACTCTCTCTCTCTTTGTCTCTCTCATACTCTCTCTCTCTTTGTCTCTCTCATACTCTCTCTCTCTTTGTCTCTCTCATACTCTCTCTCTCTTTGTCTCTCTCATACTCTCTCTCTCTTTGTCTCTCTCATACTCTCTCTCTTTGTCTCTCTCATACTCTCTCTCTCTTTGTCTCTCTCATACTCTCTCTCTCTTTGTCTCTCTCATACTCTCTCTCTCTTTGTCTCTCTCATACTCTCTCTCTCTTTGTCTCTCTCATACTCTCTCTCTCTTTGTCTCTCTCATACTCTCTCTCTCTTTGTCTCTCTCATACTCTCTCTCTTTGTCTCTCTCATACTCTCTCTCTTTGTCTCTCTCATACTCTCTCTCTTTGTCTCTCTCATACTCTCTCTCTCTTTGTCTCTCTCATACTCTCTCTCTTTGTCTCTCTCATACTCTCTCTCTTTGTCTCTCTCATACTCTCTCTCTTTGTCTCTCTCATACTCTCTCTCTTTGTCTCTCTCATACTCTCTCTCTTTGTCTCTCTCATACTCTCTCTCTTTGTCTCTCTCATACTCTCTCTCTTTGTCTCTCTCATACTCTCTCTCTTTGTCTCTCTCATACTCTCTCTCTTTGTCTCTCTCATACTCTCTCTCTTTGTCTCTCTCCCTCCCTCCCTCTTTCTCTCTCCCTCCCTCTCTCTCTCTCTCTCTCTCTCTCTCTCTCTCTCTCTCTCTCTCTCTCTCTCTCTCTCTCTCTCTCTCTCTCTCTCTCTCTCTATCCCTCGCCTTCTCTCTCTCTCTATCCCTCGCCTTCTCCCTCCCTCCCTCCCTCCCTCCCTCCCTCCCTCCCTCCCTCCCTCCCTCCCTCCCTCCCTCCCTCCCTCTCCTCCCTCCCTCCCTCCCTCCCTCCTCTCTCTCTCCTTTCATACTAGTTCGAAAGAACGACACTGCGAGGAGGAAAACCATTAGTAAAACATCTTAAAGATTTATGCTTGATAAGACTGCGGGAGGAAGAGAGAGAGAGAGAGAGAGAGAGAGAGAGAGAGAGAGAGAGAGAGAGAGAGAGAGAGAGAGAGAGAGAGAGAGAGAGAGAGAGAGAGAGAGAGAGAGGGAGGGAGGGAGGGAGGGAGGGAGGGAGGGAGGGAGGGAGGAGGGAGGGAGGAGGAAGAGAGAGGGGGAGGAAGAGAGAGGGGGAGGAAGAGAAGGAGGGAGAGGGGGAGGGAGAGAGGAAGAGAGAGGGGGAGGGAGAGAGGGAGGAAGGGAAGGAGGAAGGAAGGGAGGGAGGGAGGGGGGGGGGGAGGGAGGGAGGAAGGAAGGGAGGAAGGAAAGGAGGGAGAGAGGGAGGGAGGGAGGAGGAGGAAGAGGGAGAGGGTGGGAGGGAGAAGAAGGGAGGGAAGGACGAATGGAGGGAAAGAAGGAGGGAGTGAAGGAGGGAAAGAAGGAGGGAGTGAAGGAGGAAAGGAGGGAAGGAGGGAAAAGGAGAAGATGTAAAGGAAAAACAGCGAAAATCAAAGAGAGAGAGAGAGAGAGAGAGAGAGAGAGAGAGAGAGAGAGAGAGAGAGAGAGAGAGAGAGAGAGAGAGAGAGAGAGAGAGAAGAGAGAGTGAGAGAACGTGAAAGAAAGAAAACGATGGATAAAGATAGCAACTGAGAAAGATAACGAGAAAGAAAGAGAGAACGACAAAGAGACGGAAAAGGCGTTGTCATGGAACAGCGGAACGAAGGCGGGGGGGAGGGGGCGGTGGCCAAGAGGTAGAAGTTCCCTTTAGCTCCTCCCCACCCTCCTCCCTCCCCCTCCCTCTCTTTAGCCCTCCCTCCCCTCCCAATCTTTACCCCCTCCCCCATCCCTCCCTCTCCTTACCCCTCCCCCTCACCTTCCTCCCTCCCTCCCTCTCTCCCTCCCCTCCCAATCTTTACCCCCTCCCCCCTCCCTCCGTCCCTCCCTTCCCAATCTTTACCCCTCCCTCCCTCCCTCCCTCTTCTCCCCTCCCTCCCTCCCTCCCCCCCCTTCCGTTGGGGTCCCGCATGCTCTTATACGGCGCGGGCCCCTTCACGCATGGCTGTCGATGCGTCTACGGGATGGCCTTGTGCGTGTGTGTGTGTGTGTGTGTGTGTGTGTGTGTGTGTGTGTGTGTGTGTGTGTGTGTGTGTGTGTGTGTGTATGTGTGTGTTTGTGTGTGTGTGTGTGTGTGTAGAGAGAGAGAGAG
>NC_091589.1:7888577-7903577 GCF_042767895.1 Penaeus vannamei
ATCGCTAACACAATCATTACCACTATCCCCAAATTCATTATCATCATTACCATCATCAGCACCACTAAATCACTTTCATCATCACCACCATCACCATCTCAAATATCAACACCACCACCATAACCACTAAATCACCACCACTATCTCCATCACCACCACCACTGCCATCACCATCTCAAATATCCCTACCACCACCATCCTCACCTTTAAGTCACCACCGCTATCCCCATCATTACCACCACCATCATCACCCCTGAATCACTACCACTATGCTCATCATCACCATCTCAAATATCACCAGCACCACCATCAAAACCATTAAAGCACCGCTATCCCCATCATCACCACCATAACCACCTACAATATCACCACCACCATCCCCACCACCACCGCTATCCCCAACATTACCACCACCATCATCACCACTGAATCACTACCACCATCCTCATCATCACCACCACTACCGCCACCCTCTCGAATATCACCAACACCACCATAACCACTAAATTACCACCGCTATCCCCATCACCACCACCACTGCCATCACCATCTCAAATATCACCACTACCATCACCGTCTCAAATATCACCATCATCACCACCATCACCACTGAATCACCAGCACTACCATCACCATCTCGAATATCACCACCATCACCGCTGAATCACCACCACTACCATCACCGTCTCAAATATCACCATCATCACCACTAAGTCATCACCATTATCCCCACCATCACCACCACCATCACCATCATCATCACCACCCCTAAACAACAACAAGACGCCATCTAAACGCAATAATAAAAAAACGAAAAGAAAACGCAAGAAAAAGAAGAAGAAAAAAGACGAAAAGATAACGAAAAGAAGGAAAAAATGGCATATTGCAACCTCATGCTTTCAACACTATTCTTTTTTTTTGCAATTGCACAGTTGTCACACACACGATATTGCTCGCGGTACCATGTGGCTTTTACGGGGGGGAGGAGGGAGGGAGGAGGGAGAGAGAGGGGTGGAGGGAGAGAGAGGGAGGAGGGAAAGAGAGGGGAGGAGGGATAGAGAAGGGAGTAAGGAGAGAGGGAGAGAGAGGGAGGAGGGAGAGAGAGGGGAGGAGGGAGAGAGAGGGGAGGAGGGAGGAGGGAGGAGGGAGGGAGAGGGGGAGTAAGGAGAGAGGGAGATGGGGGGGAGAAGAGAGGGGAGTAAGGAGAGAGAGAGGGAGAGGCGAAGGGGGAGTTAGGAGAGGTAGGGGAGAAGGGGAAGGGGGAAAGGGGAGAGGGGGTAAGGAGGAAGGGGAGAGGGAAGGAGTAAGAGTAAGGGGGAGGAAGGAGGACGGAGAAAAGAGGAGAGGGGAAGGGGGACTAAGAGTAGGAAGGGAGGAGGGAGTAGGAGTAAGGAGGAGAGGGGGAGAGGGGGTAAGGAGGACGGGGAGAGGAGGAGTAGGAGGAGAGGGAGGGAGAACAGGAGGAGAGAGAGGGAGAATAGGTGGAGGGAGAGGGAGAATTGGAGGAGAGAGAGGGAGAATAGGAGGAGAGAGAGGGAGAATGGAAGGAGAGAGCGGGAGAATAGGAGGAGAGAGAGGGAGAATAGGAGGAGAGAGAGGGAGAATAGGAGGAGAGATAGGGAGAAAAGGAGAAAAGAGAGAGAGAGTAAGAGAAGAGGGGGAAAGGAGGATATAGAATAAGGGAAGAGGGGAAAGGGAGGAGAGGGAGTACGGACAGAGGGGAGAGGGGGAGGAGAGTGAAAGGGGGAGTAAGAAGGAAAGGGGGAGAGGGAAGAGCAAAGGGGGAGAAGGGAGTAAGAATTAAGGAGGGAGTAAAGGGAGAAATGAGAGAGAGAGAGAGAGAGAGAGAGAGAGAGAGAGAGAGAGAGAGAGAGAGAGAGAGAGAGAGAGAGAGAGAGAGAGAGAGAGAGAGAGAGAGAGAGAGAGAGAGAGAGAGAGAGAGAGAGAGAGAGAACCCCAACATACAACCAGACAGATATAAAGATAGACACATAAATAACTAGATAAACAGAGAAAGCAAGCAGACAAGCAAAAAGATTATCCCAATCATTCCTCCACCCCCCTCACCCCCATCCCCACCCCCACTCCCACCCTTACCCTCACCCTAACCCTCCTCCATCGCCACCCTTGCCTCCTACCCTGTCCCACCACCCTCGCCATCACTCATACTCCTCATCTCCTCCTCCTCCTCCCTCCCCCTTCCCCGTCTCCTCCCTCCTCTATCCCTCTCTTCCTCCTCCTTTACCATCTTCTCCTCCCTTCCCCTCCCTCTCTTCCTCCCTTCCCCTCCCCTCCCTCTCCGTCCCTCTCATCCTCCCTTCCCCTCTCCGTCCCTCTCCTCCTTCCCCTCCCCTCACCCATCCCTCCTCCCCTATCTCCTCCCTTCCCCCCTCCTCTCCTCCTCTCCCTCCCCTCATCCTCTCCCTCCACCCCCGCCCTCCCCCCGCCCCCCGAGAGATGCCCATGACTCAGAGATCCTAGAAGCGAGTCGCACGTCGCCTTAAAGGATTAGGCGTATCCTACCAGGATTCTCTCGCAGCACACACATGTCTCTGGATGTCTGCGTGCCTGTCTGACATGTGCCTGTCTACGTGTCTACTTGGGTGTCTGGCTATGCGTGTGTGTGAGCGTTTGTATGTGTCCTTCTTTTTTTTCTGTTTGTCTGTGTGTGATTGTGTGGTGTGATTGTGGGTTTGTGCGTGTTTGTGTGTGTGATTGATTGATTGATTGATTGATTGATTGATTGATTGATTGATTGTGTGTGTGTGTGTGTGTGTGTGTGTGTGTGTGTGTGTGTGTGTGTGTGTGTGTGTGTGTGTGTGTGTGTGTGTGTGTGTGTGTGTGTGTGTATGTATGTATGTATGTATGTATGTATGTATGTATGTATGTATGTATGTATGTATGTATGTATGTATGTGTATGTATGTGTGTGTATGTATGTGTGTGTATGTATGTGTGTGTATGTATGTGTGTGTATGTGTGCTTGTGTGTGTGTGTTTGTCACACGGTGTGTCTGTCTGCAAGTCTATTTATCACTGTGTGTCTGTCTATGCGATCCTCTCTCTTTCATCTGTCTGTGTCGGTTAGTCTATCTGTACCCATGCGTCTGTCTGTCTGACTCTTATCTCCCTCGTATCTCGTATCTGTCTTCACGTGTGTCTACCGGGCTGCCTAGCTGTCTGGCATTCAACCAATCTCACCATGAACCCCATTCCTGTTGGCGAATGTAGAAAAGGTACGAATGAGAATGAATATCCTCACACTGCAAGAGATGTATTTGACCGGTTTCGAACTACAAGAGATGTATTTGACCGGTTTCGAAATAAAAGAGATGTATTTGACCGGTTTCGAAATAAAAGAGATGTATTTGACCGGTTTCGAACGACAAGAGATGTATTAGACCGGTTTCGAGCTACAAGAGATGTATTTGACCGGTTTCGAACATACTGTATTTCTGACGAAGATACATTCGAAACCGGTCAAATACATCTCTTGTATTGGGAAGATATTCTATCTCATTCATACCTTTCTACTATCTAACCACGTGTCTGCTGCGCCTGTCTCTGTGTCTGTCTCTGTGTCTGTCTCTGTGTCTGTCTTTGTGTCTGTCTCTGTGTTGGATTGGATTCCGATGTGTCTATCATGTCTCTCTGTCTTAGACCATTCTCTCGCCTTACTGCCAAGGACGTTGTGCTCTCTCTCTCTCTCTCTCTCTCTCTCTCTCTCTCTCTCTCTCTCTCTCTCTCTCTCTCTCTCTCTCTCTCTCTCTCTCTCTCTCTCTCTCTCTCTCTCACCAACTCACACACACACACACACACACACACACACACACACACACACACACACACACACACACACACACACACACACACACACACACACACACACACACACACACACACACACACACACACACACACACACACACACACACACACACCACCCCCTTCTCACTCACTCACACTCCTCCCCCTCTATCTCCCCTTTCTCTCTCCTCCCCCCCCCCTTTTTCCCCCAATCTCTCACTTAAACCTACTCGAACACGGACATGCCCACGCCCACACACGCACATACGCACACGCACACACGCACACGCACACAGGTATTTCCGGCTTCGGGAGATTCCCACGCCATGTAAAGGTCACGTGACCACGGCACAGGCGGTGGGTTGTCACGTGATCTGATGCAGGGGGGTAGGGAGGGAAAGGGAGACGGAGAGGGCGGAAGAGGAAAGGGACAGGGAGAGAGAGGAAGAGGATAAATGGAGAGAGAGAGGGAGGATGAACAGAGAGGGAAGACGGGAAGAAGGGAGAAAGGGAGGGTGAGGGAGGGAGAGGCAGAAGGTGAGAGACGAAAAAGAGAGAGGGAAGAAAAGGGAGGAAGAGAGAGGAAATTGAGAAAGAGAGGGAGAGGGAGGGGAAGGAGAGGAAAAGGAAGAGGAGAGAGGGAAGAAGATAAACAGGAAAGACGGGAGAAGGAGAGGAAAAAGCGGAGGGAGGGAGAGGGGGAACCAATCCACCAGTGGAACCCGATCACCCAATCCGCAAACCGAATCAACCACGCAAACCATCAATAACGTCCACCCGCAATCACCCAATAAACCAACGGAACCCAAACCAATCACCCAATCAGCAAACCGAATCAACCACGCGAACAGAGCCGCCCAATCCCGCCCGTCCGCAATCACCCATCCACCCGCAATCACCCAATCACCCAACCCGCAACCCGAATCAACCACGCGAACAGAGCCGTCCAATCACGCCCGTCCGCAATGACACCCAATCAACCAATCCCAAAAAAGACAGCGACTCAATCAACCACAATCAACCACTCAATCACGGAATCAACGGCAGCCACCTCCTCCCCTTAGGGAATCAATGGGGAATCGATAGCGCACTCGGCCGATGGGGGCCACTTTTCGGTTTCCGTCTCTCTCTCTCTCTCTCTCTCTCTTTCTTTCTATCTCTTTCTCTCTCTCTGTTTCTGTCTCTGTCTGTCTCTGTGTCTCGCTTTCTGTCTGTCTCTGTCTCTCTTTCTCTCTGTCTCCGTCTCTTTCGTTCTGCCTCTGTCTCTGTTTCTCTGTCCGTCTCTGTCTGTCTGTCTGTCTGTCTGTCTGTCTGTCTGTCTGTCTGTCTGTCTGTCTGTCTCTCTTTCGTTTCTGTCTCACCCTCTCGGTCTGTTTGTTTTTCTAGCTGAGTCTACATTTTTTCTTTCGAATCCTATCCCCTTCTTCCTTTCTTCTATCTCTTTCTTTCCCTCTATCTCCTTCCCCCTCTTTCCTTTCCTTCTCTCCCCCCCCCGTCTTCCCCCCCCCTCTCTCTCTTTCTGTCTTACTGGCTCTGTCTCTGTCTCTCTCTCTCTCTCTTTCTTTATCTTTCTTTCTTTTTTCCTTTCTTCTTTCTGTCTGTCTCTCTCTCTCTCTCTCCACACTCACATTCTCCTCCTCCTTCTTTCTCTCACCCTCTCTTTCTCTCTCTCTCTGGTAATCAAGATAACCGCGTTCTGTACCCTCATTGCGGCGGGGGGAGGGGTGGGGGCGGGGGTTAATTAGCCCCTCATAATCATAATCAAGCGCTATAACGGGGTTTTAATTACCCCTCGCTCCGTTCATCTTTTTTTTTTAATAAGGGTCGAGGCAGACTTTTCCTCGATTCCCCTCATTCTCTTCCCCTCTTTATTTGTCTCTCTTTCTTTCTCTCTTCCCTCTTTTGTTTGTCTTATGTCCTTATCTCTCGCTCTTCTCTCTTTCGTCTGTCTTTATTTGTCCGTCTCTCTCTCTCTCTCTCTCTCTCTCTCTCTCTCTCTCTCTCTCTCTCTCTCTCTCTCTCTCTCTCTCTCTCTCTCTCTCTCTCTCTCTCTCTCTCTCTCTCTCTCTCTCTCTCCCCTCTTTCGTATGTCTTTATGTGTCCCTCTCTCTCTTTCTCTCTTTCCTCTTTCGTCTCTATTTATTTGCCCCTCTCTCTCTCTCCCGTTGTTGAGGGTTTTTAAGCTTTTTATCCGTTTCGTTGATGTTCCCTTCTTCTGTCTTTATCTTATGTGTCTTCCAATTATGATCCTTAACTCATTTTTTATATTCATTTGTCATATATAAACATTTATCTACCTACTTTCCCCTCTCTTTCTCTCTCTCCCTCCTTTTCCTTCCTCCCTCCATCCACTCCCTTCTTCCCTCTCGCCCACTATCCATCCCTCCCTCTACTTCCCTCACGTCTCCCTCTCTCTACTTCCCTCCTTCCCCCCCTCTCTACTTCCCTCCCTCTCCTTCCTCCTTCCCTCCCCTCTCCCTACTTCCCTCTCCCTCTCCCTACTTCCCTACTTTCCCCCTCTTCCTACTCCCCTCCCTCTCCCTTCCTCCTTCCCTCTCTCCATCCCTCTTTCCCTCCCTCTACTTCCCTCCCCCTCTCCCTCTCCATCCCTCCTTCCCTCCCTCTACTTCCCTCTCCCTACTTCCCTCCTACCCTACTTTCCTCCCCACCTCTCCCTCTCCCTCTCCCTCTCCCTCTCCCTCTCCCTCTCTCTCTCTCTCGGCCATTCTATCTCACCAAACAATGCCAAACAACCGAACAATACCAGATGACTTCCTGTTGTAAACAATAAATATTCGTACTCCATTATCACATGTAGGTCATCCTGTTTTAAGATTACGATAATAATGAGAGCAATGATATAAAAAAAACTATATATATAAATAAATAAATATATATATATATATATATATATATATATATATGTATATATATATATATATATATATATATATATATATATATATATATATATATATATATGTATATATGTATGTGTGTGTGTGTGTGTATGTGTGTGTATGTGTGTGTGTGTGTGTGTATATGTGTGTGTATATGTGTGTGTGTGTGTGTGTGTGTGTGTGTGTGTGTGTGTGTGTGTGTGTGTGTGTGTGTGTGTGTGTGTGTGTGTGTGTGTGTGTGTGTGTGTGTGTTTGTGTACGTGATAATAAATAAATACGACAATATACATGATTATGATAATAATATGAACAATTATACAAAAGAATAGACTATATGATTATAAATGAGAACGACAATACACATGATAATGAAAATAAGACCAGCGATAAACAGGGTGATAAAAAACCAAATAATATTAACAACAAGAAGGAGAAGATGCACACAAACAACAAAAAAAAACAGTTACAACTACGACTAACAACACAAACAAAACAAACAAATATAAACCACAACAAAATCACACAAACAATAAAATCAACAAAAAATCATGACTCCCTCCCGTAATTGGAACCCAAAATTAAAAGGACAATCCTACCTTCACGCCCCCCTACTCCACCACCACCACCCACCTCTACCCCCCTCACCCCCCACCCCCCACCCTCCTCCTGTCCCCCTTTCGCAATTAAATTCGGCCGCCATTTTCTTTCTTGCGAAATCCCGGTGACGAACCTGTTTGGGTTTTGTTGATGTTGTCATTATTATCATTTATCATTATCATTTATCATCATCATCACCATGATCATGATCATCCTCATAATTATCATCATTATCATTACTATCATTATTATTATTATCATCATTATCGGTATTATTACATTCATTATTGTTATCGTTATTATCACCGTCATCAATGAGTATGATAACGAGATAAATAGAGAGATAGACAGAAAGATAGATGGATGGATGGATAGACCGACATGGAAAGAGACAGAATTTAGGTGAAAAGACATAACTAAAGGGGAATAATAATAATAATAATAATAATAATAATAATAATAATAATAATAATAATAATAACAAAATCAAAGAAAATAATCTAAATAAGAAGGAAAATGTTGCGAAAGGAGGAAACAGCCACACACCCAAAAAAGAATATAATAACAAATAACTAAAAATAAACGAAATTAACAACAATAATAATACGAAACCGAACCTAACGAAAGAGAAACGAAAAGAAAGAAAAAAACAACAACGCCAACAGGACCTCATAAAAAACGGGGGGGGGGGGGGGGGGACGGGCCCCCAACGCCCGATTCCTGTTATCCGAAGAACACCCTGACTCACCCCCCCCCCCCCCGTTGGCCAACAGGACATCGCATTCCGGAGGCGAAGGGGCGAGGGGGGAGGGGGTGGGGGGTGGGGTGGGGGCGGGCTATCGGTCTTTCGCCATTCACGCCTTTCTCTTCCTGGTTTGTGTCTCTTTCTCTTTGGTTGGGGTGAATTTTTTTTCTCTGTCTGTCTCCGTTTTCGTTTCTGTCTGTCTGTCTGTCTCCCTTTCTTTCTTTCTTTCCTTCTTCCTTTCTCTTTATCTCTTTCGTTCGATTTTCTGTCTCTTTTTTCTATACTTCTCGTTCCCTTCCTCCTTCTCCCTCCCTTTCTATTCATTCTACTCTGTCTGTCTGTATATGTCTCCCTCTCTCTCTTTCTTCCTCTTCCCTTTTTTTCCTCTTTCTCACTCTCTCCCTCTTCCCTCTCTCCTTCCCCTCCCAACCACCACGCAATTTACAAATCCCCTCCACTCCCCCCATCCCACCCCTTCCCCCCTCTCCCAAAACAAAAAACAAACAAACCACTCCAACCAAACAAACCAAAACAATTCGGTACGCGCACACGGGCAGATATACGGATACGCACATGCGTACAATGTATACTCATACACATAGGCACGTACGTACATGTAAGCACATAAGCATATACACATACGTGGTTATGTCTTTGTATATTTACGGACACGGACACGTACACACACACACACACACACACACACACACACACACACACACACACACACACACACACACACACACACACACACACACACACACACACACACACACACACACACATACACACACACATAAACACGTATATATATATACGTGCGTCCGCGAACGTGTCCACATACGTATACGCGAACACACACACACACATGAGCGTACTCACCCACAAAGTACCACAATCACGCAACGATTAGGACTGAAACGCACGCCTCTTCGGCTCCCTCCGTTCCCCTCGCAAGCAACGCAACAGCGAGGAATGCACGGAGGCCGATTTCGCGACAACGAACCCCCCCCCCCGGTCTGTGTCAACACGTCCTCAAGTCGATGATGCGGAGGGAGGGAAGGAAGGAGGGAAGGATGGAAGAAAGGAGGGAAGGACGAAGGAAGGGAGAGAAGGAAGGAGAGAGGGAGGGAGGGAAGGGAGAGAAGGAAGGAGAGAGGGAGGGAGGGAAGGGAGGGAGGGAGGGAGGGAGGGAGGAAGGGAGGAAGGAAGGAAGGAGGAGGGAGGAAGTAGGGAGGGAAGGAGGAGGGAGGGAAGGGAGGGAGGGAGGGAAGGAGGGAGGGAGGGAAGGGAGTGAGGGAAGAAGAAAGGGAGGAGGAAGGAGGGAGGGAAGGAGGGAAGGATCGTGTCCTCAAATCGATAATGCGGAGGGAGGGAGGGAAGGAAGGAAGGAAGGAAGGAAGGAAGGAAGGAAGGAAGGAAGGAAGGAAGGAAGGAAGGAAGGAAGGAAGGAAGGAAGGAAGGAAGGAGGGAGGGAAGAAAGAAAGAATGGAAAGGAGGAGGGAAGGAAGGTGGTAGGGAGGGAATAATGATGGAAGGTAGGGAAGAAGAGGGTGCAAAGGGAGGAGGAGAAGGAGGAGGAGAAGAAGAAGAAGAAAAATAGGAAGAGGAGGAGGAGAAGGTCTATGATAAAAAGAAGAAGAAGAAGAAGAAGAAGAGAAATAGGGAGGAAGAGGAAGAGGAAACGGATAAGAAAGAAGAGAAAGAAGGAGCAGTAGAAGAAGAAGAAGAAGAAGAAGTAGACGAAGGAATCATATAAACAAAAGAAATAGCAATAAGAAGAAGAAGTAGAAGAAGAGGAGGAGAAGAGGAGGGAGGGGGGGAAAGTGGCACTCGTATCCCGAAGTGCCGGACAAGTGACAGGCCTCGAGTGGGACTCTAAACCGGCCCACCACAAACACCGGAGGGGGACGTCGCTCTCCACGAGGAGATAATCCGCGTCATCGATTCCATGGGGTGGGGAGGGAGGGAAGGGAGGGGAGGGGGAGGTGAAAGAGGAGGAGGAGGAGGAGGACGAGGAGGAGGAGGAGGATGTGGAGGAGGGAAGGAGGTGGAGGAGGAGGAGGAGGGAGGAGGAGGATGTGGAGGAGGAGGAGGAGGAGGTGGAGGGGAAGGAGAGGGGAGGGAAGTGAAGGAGGAGAATGAGGAGGGGGAGGGGGAGGGAAAGGGGAGGGGGGGAGGAGGGAGGAGGAGGGGGAGGAGGAGGAGGGGAAGGAGGTGGAGGAGGGGAAGAAGGGGAAGGATATAGTACGTGGTGGAGGGAGTGAGGGAGGAGGGAGAAGGGGGGGAGGATTGGGGCACTAGGAGTAGGGTAGGGGTAGGGGTAGGAGGAGAGGAGGAAGAGGGGACAGAAGGGGGAGGTGGAGAAGTAAAGAAGAAGAGGAGAAGAAAGAAAAACTAGAAGAAAAAAAAGAAGAAAGAAAAACTAGAAGAAAAAAAGAAGAAAGAATAAGAAGAAGAAAAGAAGAATAAGAAGAATAAAGAGTAAAAAAGGGAACAGACAGCCAGGCGACAAGCGGCTGTTCCTCAGCGCAATCGGATGGCCCTCGAGGCAGGCAAGAGGAGAGAGGAGAGGGGAAGCGTAAACGAGAGAAGGAAGGAGGGAATAAGAGGGAGGAGAGGTGGAGGGAAAAGAAAGGAGGAGAGAGAGGAAGGAAGGTGGGAATAAGAGGAGGAGAGGTGGAGGAAAAGAAAGGAGGAGAGAGGGAAGGAAGGTGGGAATAAGAGGAGGAGGAGGTGGGAGGGAAAAGAAAGGAGGAGAGAGGGAAGGAAGGTGGGAATAAGAGGAGGGGAGGTGGAGGGAAAAGAAAGGAAGAGAGAGGGAAGGAAGGTGGGAATAACAGGAGCAGCGGTGGAGGGAAAAGAAAGGAGGTGAGACGGAAGGAAGGTGGGAATAAGAGGAGGAGAGGTGGAGGGAAAAGAAAGGAGGAGAGAGGGAAGGAAGGTGGGAATAAGAGGAGGAGAGGTGGAGGGAAAAGAAAGGAGGAGAGAGAGAAGGAAGGTGGGAAAAATAATGATAATGATAATAATAATAAGTGATGTGATGATGAAGATGACGACGACGATAAAAAACTAATAAAAATCACAAACTACATCCGCACAAGCGAATAAAAAACAAACACAGCTAAGCAAAAAAAAACAAAAAAAAAAACACACAACTGCAAGCAAAATCAACAGCTATTCAACGCTGCAAAGAAAGAACGCCAACAGCTGACCATAATCTCGACGCGATATGCAGCTGAACACTCCATCCCGTAGCGGTTGCAGACTGTGCATTCCGATCAACCTTTTCTTGTTTGATTTTTGTTTGTTTTTGTTTGTTTTGTTTTTTGTTTGCTTTTTTTTGTTTTTTTTCTTGTTTGTTTTTCGTTTTTTTTGTTCCGATTAACCTTTTCTTGTTTGATTTTTGTTTTTTTGTTTTGTTTTTTGTTTGCTTCTTTTATTTTTTGTTTTTTCTTGTTTGTTTTTCGTTTTTTTTTGTTGTTTTCTTGTTTTTTGTAAACTTCTTTTCTTTTAGTTTTTGTTTCGTTCTCTTGTTTGTTTTTCGTTTTTTTTTTGTTTTTGTTTACTTCTTTTCTTTCAGTTCTTGTATCGTTCTCTTGTTTGTTTGTTTTTCTGTTATTTTTTCTATTCTCTCTAGTTTGTTTTGTATCTCTCTTTCTTTCTCTTACTCTATCGGTTTCCTCTCTTCTTCCTCCCTCCTCCCTCCTTTTCTTCGTTCTCGTCTGCTTCCTCGTTTCCTTTTTTTCCTTTATCCCTATATCTCCTCATTTTCAATAAATAAATGAATAAATAAAAAATATAAAAATTAAAAAATCCATTCTCTTCCTTTATCTTTCTAATGTTCTCATGCTCCATCTTTCTCCCTTATTCTCTTCTGTTCTCACTATCTGCCTTCCCCCTCTTCCCCCCCCCCCCATTTCTCTCTTTCTCTCTCTCTCTCTTTCTCTCTCTCTCTCTTTCTCTCTCTCTCTCTCTCTCTCTCTCTCTCTCTCTCTCTCTCTCTCTCTCTCTCTCTCTCTCTCTCTCTCTCTCTCTCTCTCTCTCTCTCTCTCTCTCTCTCTCTCTCCATTTTCACACATCCTCTCCCTTCCCCATTTTCTCTTCCTCATTTAAAAAAAGGAAAAAAAAAGGAAAATATCGGGAAAAACTCAAATAATAGGAATCGGATAAGAAAAAAAGAAACAGAAAAATGGAAAACAGGAAACCAATAAGACCCGGGAACAGGGGGAGGAGGGGGAGAGGGAGGGGGAAAGGGGGGGGGGCTTATCCCACACCCACACCCCCCCTCCGTACCGCCTTGACCACTTCCTATGATGGCTGAACGGAAGTTGGGAGGAGGGAGAGAGAAGGAGGAGAAGAGAGTAGAGGACAGGAGATGAGAGAGAAGGAGGAGAGGAGAGGGGAGGAAGGAGAGAGGAGGAGTAGAGGAGAGGGGAGGAAGGAGAGAGGAGAGGAGAGGAAAAGTTGCAAGGGGGAGGGGAGAGAGGAAGGAGGGAGGGGAAAGAAAAGAGAGAGGGAGAGAAAGAGGGAGGGAGGAAAGAGGGAAGATAAAAAGAGGAAGAGAAGATGAAGAAACGAAATAAGAAAGAAAGAAAGGACACGAAGAAATGAAGGCAAACGGAGAAGAACAGCAAAGAAATACGAGAGAGAGAGAGGGAGAGAGAGAGAGAGAGAGAGAGAGAGAGAGAGAGAGAGAGAGAGAGAGAGAGAGAGAGAGAGAGAGAGAGAGAGAGAGAGAGAGAGAGAGAGAGAGAGAGAGAGAGAGAGAGAGAGAGAGAGAGAGAGAGAGAGAGAGCCTTTATAACTCCTACCCCTCTTTCCTTCACCCCCCCCCCTCAACATCGCTACCTCCTCTTTCCCCTCACGGCGTCCCTCAGGTCTCCCCTCACAGATCGGCACGCTGTCCCCTTTTCCTCCTTTTCCCTCTCTTCCTCCTTTTCTTTCTCTTCCTTCTCTTCCCACTCTTACTCCTTTTCTTCCTCCTCTTTTTCTTTCTCTTCCCTCTCTTACTTCTCTTCCTCCTTTTCTTCTTCTTCCTCTTCCTCCTTTTGCTTTCCCTTCTCTTCCTCCTTTTCCTCCTATTTCCTCTCTTCCCCCTCTCCTCCCTCCCTCCTGTTTCTCCTCTTTCGTGACGAACGAGAAATGTGTAGAAGAAGAAGGAAGGGAGAAGGAATGGGAAATAGGAAAAGCAAGGCAGGGGCAGAGAGGGAAAAGGGAAAGATAGTGGAAGAAGATAGGAAGAACAGGGGAGAGGGAAGGGAAGGAATAAAGAAGGAATAAAGAATTGGTAGAAAGGTCGTACAGGGTAAGAAAAGGGAGAGGGAAGGGCAAGAATAAAGAAGGAATAAAGAAGGGAAAGAACGGCCGAACAGGGTAAGAACAGGGGAGAGGGAAGGGCAAGAAAAAAGAAGGAATAAAGAAGGGAAAGAACGGCCGAACATGGTAAGAACAGGGGAGAGGGAAGGGAAGGAATAAAGAAGGGAAAAGCAGGAAAAGAAAGGCCGAACAGGGTAAGAACAGGGGAGAGGGAAGGAATAAAGAAGAGAAAAGCAGGAAAAGAACGGCCGAACAGGGGAAGAACAGGGGAGAGGGAAGGGAAGGAATAAAGAAGGAATAAAGAAGGGAAAGAACGGCCGAACAGGGTAAGAACAGGGGAGGGAAGGGAAGGAATGAAGAAGGGAAAAGCAGGGAAAGAAGGGACGAACAGGGAGAAGAAAGGGGGCGAGGGAAGACGGAAGAAAACAGTGAGAAAACATCACAGTAACATAGGCCTATAAGATTCATAAACACGAGACCGGAAGAGAGCAGTGAAAAATGTCACAGTAACATAGGCCTATAAGACTCATAAAGACGAGGCCGGATGTGGCCCTCGAGGTATGGACACAGGGACCGAGGGTGACGCGAGTGCCAGGGGTGACAGTGCCAGAGTGACCTTCGCTGACCTCTCGGGGTCGTGAAAGGTCGAGGTCATGGTGACGACAGGAGGGCGAGGTCGAGGATAAGACGAGGTTGAGTAGATGTAGAGGACGAGTTCAAGGAGACATGGAGGACGAGGTCGAGGAGGAGATGTGAAGGTGCGAGGTCGAGGAGGAGATGTGGAGGACGAGGTCGAGAAGGAGATGCGAAGATGCGAGGTCGAGGAAGAGAAGTGGAAGATGTTTAGGACGAGGTCGAGAAGGAGATGTGAAGGACGAGGTCGAGAAGGAGATATGAAAGACGAGGTCGAGAAGAAGATGTGGAGGACGAGGTCGAGGAGGAGATGTGAAGTCGAGGAAGAGAAGTGGAAGACGTGGAGGACGAGGTCGAGAAGGAGATGTGGAGGACGAGGTCGAGGAGGAGATGCGAAGGAGCGAGGTGGAGGAACAGACATTGAAAGACGAGGGCGAAGAGAAGACGTGGAGGACGAGGTCGAGGAAGAGAAGTGAAAGAGGAAATCGAAAAGGAGATGCGAAGATGCGAGGTCGAGGAAGAGAAGTGGAAGACGTGGAGGACGAGGTCGAGGAGGTTGAAGAGGAAACGTAGAAGACGAGGTCGAGGAAGAGAAGTGAAAGACGAGGTCGAAAAGGAGATGCGAAGGAGCGAGGTGGAGGAACAGACACTGAAAGACGAGGGCGAAGAGAAGACGTGGAGGACGAGGACGAGGAAGAGAAGTGAAAGACGAGGTCGAAAAGGAGACGTGGAAGACGAGGACGAGGAATAGATGTGGAGGACGAGGTCGAGGTCGAGGAGGAGGTGCCGAGGGGCGAGGGCGGGCGTCCAGGAAGGGCGTCGACATGAGTCTCGTGTGGCGTCGTGGTAAGTGGGGGGCGTCGGGTAACATGGGCTGGAGTTGGCAAGAGGGGAGGGGGGGGGGGAGAGAAGAGCGGAAGAACGGGGAAGAATGAAAGAGGAAGAGAAGAAGAACAGGGGAAGAGGAGAAGAATTAAAGAGGAAGAGGAGAACAGGGGAA
>NC_091589.1:7908577-7918577 GCF_042767895.1 Penaeus vannamei
GGGGGAGGAGGGGGAAGGGGAGGAGGAGGGGAGGGAGGAGGAGGAGGAGGAGGGGGGGAGGGAAGAGGAGGAGGAGGAGGAGGAGGAGGCGGAGGAGGAGGAGGAGGAGGAGGAGGAGGAAGGAAGAGGTGAGAAGAAGGAGGAGGAGGGAGAAGAAGAAGAAGAAGGAGGAGGAGGGAGAAGAAGAAGAAGAAGAAGAAGAAGAAGAAGAAGAAGAAGAAGAAGAAGAAGAAGAAGAGGAGGAGGAGGAGGAGGAGGAGCAGCAGCAGCAGCAGCAGCCCAGGGTGCGCGGCGACCCTGGGGGCGGGACGGAGGCGGAATTACCCTCGCCTCCGCCCGCCGGACCATCGCCGCCTCCGAAACCTTTTTATCTGCTGCTTCTTCTGCTTCTCTTTCTTATTCTCCTTCTTCTTCTTCTCCTTTTTATTCTAAATTTCTTTTTCTTCTATTTATTATCATTAGTAGTAGTATTTTCTTCTCATCTACTCTTCCTCTTTCCTTCTCTTTTTCCTCCTCCTTCTAATTCTCCTTCTCCTACGTTTCCTTTTCCTCCTCCTCCTTCTTTTGCTTTTGTCCTTTAACACGAACCGATTCTATTATCTCCATAACATTTATTATCCCATATAAAAAAACAACAAAAAAACAACGAAACAAACAAAACAACCGAACGAACCAAGCCCAGCAGCCCCGAATCACGTGACCCGAATCCACCCGAAACTTAAAAAGGCAAAAATTCATTTAACTTTTTCCTTGCATATCGCCTTCGGGAATCTTCTCGCGTCCGGTTTATTTCCTCTTGATTTGTTCTCCTGGTCTCTTCTTCTAACTTGTATTTTGTTCTCCCGGCTTGTTATTTCCTCTGATTTGTTCTCTTGTGTTGTTCTACTGACCTTCTTTATTCTCCTGGCCTGTTCTTATGCCCTTATTTGTTCTCCTGTTGTTTCGTCTGCTTTGTTCTTCTTACCTGTCCTTTCTTCTCTTTTGTTCTTTTGGGATGTTCATCTGACCTGTTCCTTCTGTTGATTTCTTCTTTTGACCTGTTCTTTCTCCTGACATGTATTTGGCCTGTTCTTTCTTTTAATTTTTACTGTTCTTCTAACCCGTATTTGTTCTTCTGACTTGTTCTATCAAGCAGTCTTTATTATTTTCATATCGATTCCTCTGATCTGTTCTGCTCGCGGGTATCTGTTCTTTTGACCTGTCGTCGTTTGTTCCTGATCTGTTCTTTTGACCTGCACCTGTTCTCATGACCTGTACCTGTTCTCATGACCTGTACCTGTTCTTCGGACCTGTACCTGTTCTTCGGACCTGTACCTGTTCTTCGGACCTGCACCTGTTCTCATGACCTGCACCTGATCTTCTGACCTGTACCTGTTCTACGATCTGTACCTGTTCTCATGACCTGTATCTGCTCTTTTGACCTGTGTATTTCCAACATGCTCTTTCTTTTCTCTGACCTGTTTTTTTTCCTATTCCATCTTTATTTTTCCGACTTTTCTGACCTGTTCCTCTGACCTGCGCCTGCTTGCATTTGCGCTCCTGACCTGCTTGTTATTACGGGGAGAAAAAATAAACCTTTGAACACTCTTTTCAAAGGAAACCAAACTGCAAGAAAGCAAGCACGAAAACACGCATCCACACACACACACACACACACACACACACACACACACACACACACACACACACACACACACACACACACACACACACACACACACACACACAGGTATGAATGTGTGGCTGTGTGTAGCCTACATGAACGCACGTGTATCGCACACCTAACCACCTCTACAGAGCCTACACCCCCACCTCCTCTCCCTCTCCCACCCCCTCCCCCCTTCACTCCTCCTCTCCCTACCCCCACCCCCCTACCCCTTCCTCCTCCTCTCCCTACCCCCACCCCTACCCCCTTCCCTCCTCCTCTCCCTACCCCCACCCCCTACCCCCTACCCCCTTCCCTCCTCCTCTCCCCTCTCCCACCCCCTCCCCCCCTCAGATAGGTAGACGCACCCCGCCAGGCCTACTTAAGACGGGACTGCCAACGGCGCGTCTATTCTCGAACGGCAGGAGCGACGCCCCCCCCCCGCGCCCAGGTCCTTCTTGCCCGCGAAAAAAGGGAGAGGGAGAGAGAGGGAGTCGCGCTGGGGAGGGCTTCGGAAATTAATAGAAAAGAAAAAGAAAGAGAGAGAGAAAGAGAGATAGAAACAAAGAAACAGAGAGAGAGAAAGATAGACAGAGGGAGAAAAAGATAGAGAGACAGAGGGAGAGAGAGAGAAGGAAAGAAAGAAGGAAGTAGAGAGAGAGAGAGAGAGAGAGAGAGAGAGAGAGAGAGAGAGAGAGAGAGAGAGAGAGAGAGAGAGAGAGAGAGGGAGACAGAGAGAGAGAGGAGAGACAGAGAGAGGAGAGACAGAGAGAGGAGAGACAGAGAGAGGAGAGAAAGAGAGAGAGAGAGAGAGAGAGAGAGAGAGAGAGAGAGAAAGAAAGAAAGAAAGAAAGAAAGAAAGAAAGAAAGAAAGAAAGAAAGAAAGAAAGAGAGGAAGAAAGAGAAAGAAAGAAAGACAGAAAGAAAGAAAGAAAGAGAAAATGTTCGCAAAATAAACCCAATTTGCGGAATGGGAGTGAGGGATAACAGGCCCCGGTGCAGTGCCGAGGGTCCTGACCTGCCTGGCACTCGGCCTCCGCTGCGCTGCTGTCTCTGACCTCCGCTGCCCTGCTGTCTCTGACCTCCGCTGCCCTACTGTCTCTGACCTCCTCGCGGGCTGTCTCTGACCTCCTCGTGGGCTGTCTCTGACCTCCTCGTGGGCTGTCTGTGTCCTTCTCTCGGGCTGTCTCTGACCTCCTCGCGGGCTGTCTCTGACCTCCTCGCGGGCTGTCTGTGTCCTTCTCGTGGGCTGTCTCTGACCTCCTCGCGGGCTGTCTCTGACCTTCTCGCGGGCTGTCTCTGACCTTCTCGCGGGCTGTCTCTGACCTCCTCGCGGGCTGTCTCTGACCTCGCGGGCTGTCTCTGACCTCCTCGTGGGCTGTCTCTGACCTCCTCGTGGGCTGTCTCTGACCTCCTCCTCGCGGGCTGTCTCTGACCTCCTCGCGGGCTGTCTCTGACCTCCTCGCGGGCTGTCTCTGACCTCCTCGCGGGCTGTCTCTGACCTCCTCGCGGGCTGTCTCTGACCTCCTCGCGGGCTGTCTCTGATCTCCTCGCGGGCTGTCTCTGACCTCCTCGTGGGCTGTCTCTGACCTCCTCGCGGGCTGTCTCTGACCTCCTCGCGGGCTGTCTCTGACCTCCTCGCGGGCTGTCTCTGACCTCCACGCGGGCTGTCTCTGACCTCCTCGCGGGCTGTCTCTGACCTCCTCGCGAGCTGTCTCTGACCTCCTCGCGGGCTGTCTCTGACCTCCTCGCGGGCTGTCTGTGTCCTTCTCGTGGGCTGTCTGTGTCCTTCTCGTGGGCTGTCTGTGTCCTTCTCGTGGGCTGTCTCTGACCTCCTCGCGGGCTGTCTGTGTCCTTCTCGAGAGCTCTCTGTGTCTTTTTGGTAGGGTGTCTGTCTTCTTTTCTCTGTGCCTTCGTGTCTGTCTTTTATTTATCCATTTATTTATCATTATTATCATCATTATTATAATTTTGTTCTGTTGCATCCCATTTGTATCTACGTCTTTTTCTCTCTTTGTCTGTTTGACTGTATCGTTCTCCCTGTCTGTTCCATCTGACTATATATATATATATATATATATATATATATATATATATATATATATATATATATATATATATATATATATACACACACACACATATATCTAGTCTTTGCATACCTCAGCAATTCTATTCTTCTCTTCCATTTTCTTTTTTCCTCTCTTCTTTCTCTCCCCCCCTCTATCTTTCTCTCTTTCTCTTTCTCTTTCTCTCTCTCTCTTCTCTTCTGCCTTGTTTCCTTGTCATCACCCAACAATATCCTCATGTTTCCTTTGTTTCCTCCTCCTTCTTTCATTCCTACTACTCTTTCTCTTCTTTTTAATGCTTCTTCACTAATCCCCTTCCTCTTCTTCTTCTCTCTCATCTATTCCCTCCCATTTTCTTCTTCCTATCTCTCCATTCACCTCATCCCAATCTCTTCCTCCCCCACTCCCTCAACTCCCCCCCTCCTCTCCCTTTCTCTCCCTCCCTCCTCCCCCTTTTCTCTCCCTCGCTCCCCCCCCCTCTCTCTCCCTCGCTCCTCCCCCTTTTCTCTCCCTCGCTCCTCCCCCTTTTCTCTCCCTCGCTCCTCCCCTTTCTCTCCCTCGCTCCTCCCCCTTTTCTCTCCCTCGCTCTTCCCCCTCCTCTCCCTCGCTCTTCCCCCTCCTCCCCCTTTTCTCTCCCTCGCTCCTCCCCCTTCCTCTCTTCCAACCGATGACGTAGGAGCAATGACGTCATCGGTGATGGGAAACATGGCGGGGGATCCCGTAGAGTCATGAGGCCGCGGTTTCCATGGCAACCATCGACCTTCACGTGTTATTCGCCATGACACACGAAAGAGAGAGAGAGAGAGAGAGAGGGAGAGAGAAAGAGAGAGAAAGAGAGAGAAAGAGAGAAAGAATGACGTAACATGGAAAGCAAGGAGGCCAGACGAGAGGATGCAGGAGGGAGGGAGGGAGAGGCCAAGGAAGGGAAGGAGAGAGACAGGGAGGGAGGGAGAGGGAGAGAGAAGAGACAGATAGAGAAGATAAAGCGAGAGAAGGAGAAGATACAGATAGAAAAGCTAAAGAGATGAGAACGAGAGAGAGAGTGAGAGAGAGAGAATGAGAGAGAGAGAACGAGAGAGAGAGAATGAGAGAGAGAGAAAGAGAAAGAGAGAAAGAGAGAGAGAGAGAGAGAGAGAGAGAGAGAGAGAGAGAGAGAGAGAGAGAGAGAGAGAGAGAGAGAGAGAGAGAGAGAGAGGGGGGATGAGAGAAGAGAGAAAAAGAAAGAAGAAAGATATAGAGAGGATAGAGAAAGAGATATGAGACAAAATTAATTAAATGAAAAAAGAGCAAGCAAAAAATAAAGAGACCATAACAAGGAAACCAGAACAGAAATCACACCCCAAAAAATAACACACATCAAAACTGAGACGAAAAAAATGCAAAAACCCAAGCAGACTCCCACCCCGACCCCTCTCCCACCAACCCCCACCCTCACCCCTCCCACTCCCCACCCTCACCCCTCTCACCTCACCCTCCCAACCCCTACCCCTCACCCCTCTCCTCCACCCCCTCCTAACCCCCCACCCCACCCCACCAACCCCCACCTCACCCCCTCACCCATCCCACTCCCCACCCTCACCCCACCCACTCCCTCCCCACCCTCCTCCTCCCAACCCCCACCCTCCCCCCACCCACCCAACCCTCCTCGCTAATGACCCGCCTAATTGAACCTTATCTACCAAGGGGTCATCTGTCCCTAACGAGCCTAATGACCCCGTCCCCCCACTTCCTTTGCTAATGACGTCATCAGCCCCAGAGCCTTTTGTTTATTTGGGAGAAAAATGAAATGTAAACAAATAAACAACTTTCGGGGATATTAACTTTTGGCAGGTTAATTAACGCGAGAAAAATAAATGACGCAAGAAGGGAAAATGGTCGCAGAGAAAATAAGAAAAATAATTAATGTAATAATGATGATGATAGTTATTAGTAATTCTTACATTAGCGATAGTGACAACAATACTATCTGATATAATGAAGTAAACATGGAATAATAATAAAAATAATAAAAGTGCTGCTGAAGAATAATGAATAATAATAATAATAATAAAAAAAATAAAATAATAATGGTGATGATGATGATGATGATGATGGCGATGATGATAATACTGATGAGGGAAATATGAAGAATATAAATAATTATAACAATAACAAGCAACAATAAGAATCATATCATTAACATCAATAATAACAATTTTAACAATAATAACAATAACAATCATATCAAAAGCAATAATAAAATAAAAAAACAATAACGACAACAACAACAAAACAACAACAGTAAGTAAGAAAAAAAAATATTTACTTCGCACAAACACCAGCACAAACAACGAAGCAAACAAACAACACATAAACAAACAAACAAACAAAAACACGAACGCGCCGCCGACGACAGCCTCGCCGCAATACATACGATAAGTTGTTGCTCTTCTGGAAGGCTGTCATTTTCTGTCATTTTCTGTCACAAGACTTCAGTCCCTTGACCCGCATGACACACTCAATGACACACTTTTTAAGCTTTATGTCTGGTGTGCACGGCGCGCCTACACGCACGCACGTCAAATGGCACTGGGACAGGAGACGAAAGAGGGAGAGGGAGGGAGGGAGGGAGGGAGAGGGAGAGGGAGAGGGAGAGGGAGAGGGAGAGGGAGAGAGAGAGAGAGAGAGAGAGAGAGAGAGAGAGAGAGAGAGAGAGAGAGAGAGAGAGAGAGAGAGAGAGAGAGAGAGAGAGAGGGGAGAGAGGGAGAGAGAGAGCGAGGGAGAGAGAGCGAGAGAGAGAGAGAGAGAGAGAGAGAGAGAGAGAGAGAGAGAGAGAGAGAGAGAGAGAGAGAGAGAGAGAGAGAGAGAGAGAGAGAGAGAGAGAGAGAGAGAGAGAGAGAGAGAGAGAGAGAGAGAGAGAGAGAGAGAGAGAGAGAGAGAGAGAGAGAGAGAGAGAGAGAGAGAGAGAGAGAGAGAGAGGAGAGAGAGAGGGACAGAGAGACTGAGAGAGAGAGGGACAGAGAGACTGAGAGAGAGAGGGACAGAGAGACTGAGTGAGAGAGAGAGACAGAGAGACTGAGTGAGAGAGAGAGAGAGAGAGAGAGAGACAGAGAGACAGACAGACAGAGACAGAAAGAGAGAGAGAGAAAGAGAGAGAAACCAGAAAAAAGAAAAAAAAAACAGGAAGAAAAGAGAGAAAGAACGAAAGAAAGAGAACGAAAGAAAGATAAATAGAGAGAGAAAGAGAGCGAGCGACCGAGCGAGAGAGAAAGGAGGCAGAGGCAGCAAGAGCCAGGCAGCGCCAAACAAAACGCCAAATAAAAATGAAAAAGGCACAAGAGACAAAAATAAACGACAAGGCCAAAGGAGAGGACGAAACCGACTTTCTCCCCCTATCCCCCTCCCCCCCATCCACCTTCCCCCCTACCCCCTATCCACCTTGATTCCCTCTCCTCCTCCCACGTCTTCCCCCCTACCCCCTCCCCCGATTCCCTCTCCCGCCTCCATCCTTTTCCCCTCTCTCTCCTTCTCTCCCATTTCCCATTCCCCTCCCCTCCACCCCATCCCCCCCCACCCCCGCCTCTCTCCCCCCTTTCCCCTCCCCTCCACCCCATCCATCCCCCCATTCCTTCTCCCCCTTCCCCCTCCACCCCATCCCCTCTCCCCCTTCCCCCATATCCCTCCATCCTTCTCCCCCTTCCCCCTCCACCCCATCCCCTCTCCCCCTTCCCCCATATCCCTCCATCCTTCTCCCCCTTCCCCCTCCACCCCATCCCCTCTCCCCCTTCCCCCATATCCCCTCCATCCTTCTCCCCTTCCCCCTCCACCCCATCCCCTCTCCCCCTTCCCCCATATCCCTCCATCCTTATCCCCCCATTCCTCCTTCTCCTCCTTCCTTCCCCCCCTCCCCAAAGTCTGGCAAAGGAAGGCTTTTTCCAGGAAATTTCTCCCCCGCCGCGGAACCTTCGAGAAGCAAGCGGCCGACCCCGGCGTCTTTGTCATCCAGACGAGGACATTAATCGGCCCGCGTGTTATCTCTCTTAATTTACTCCCTCTTTCTTTATTTTTCTCTTTCTCTCTCTCTCTCTCTTTCGCTTCTTCTCTCTTTCTCTTTCTCTCACTCTTTTTCTCTTTCGCTCCCTCTCTCACTTTCTTCTTCTTCTTCTTCTTCTCTCTCTCTCTCTCTCTCTCTCTCTCTCTCTCTCTCTCTCTCTCTCTCTCTCTCTCTCTCTCTCTCTCTCTCTCTCTCTCTCTCTCTCTCTCCCTCCATCTATATACCTCTCTCTCTCTTTCTTTGTCGCTCTCTCTCTCTTCAAATTAGATAAACAAATAGTCTAATCATAGTTTAATTATCTGAGTGTAGCTGAGAGACAGTCCAGATAAAATGTAAAAATGCAATGATAAAGACGATATTTATGTTGTCCTCTTTTCTCTTCCTTCTTCCCTCTCCTTCTTCTTCTTCTTCTCCTTCTTTCTCTTCTTCCTCTTCTTTTTTCTTTTTCCCTTTTCTTTTTCTTCTTTTTTTCTTCTCCCCTCAAACTCCTACTCTCTTATACTCCTCTCCACAACTCCTTCCTTTTTTGCACCTCCTCCTCTTTCCATTATTCCTAATTCCTTTCCCTACTCCCTCCTTCCCTCTCCTTCTCCTTCCAATCTGGCCTAGAGAGAAGGAAGGAGAAACCGAAGGAAGCAACGAAGAACGAAAGAAAGGAGAGTGATGAGAGGGAATGGGAGAATCACACGTACATAGATATATAAATACATAAATACATATACAAACACAAAGATACCAAAGTACATAAATGAAAATAGATAAGGCACATATACACACACACGTACATACATACATACATTAATATAGACATATAGATACATACATATATACATACATTAATATAGATAGACAAATAGATGCACAGATAGATAGAATGAATATAAGACATATAGACAGACACATGGATAGATACATAGACAGACCTATGGAAAGAGACATACACAAAGACATAAAGAAACACAGACAAAGAGAGAAAAAAATAAAAGAAAAGGTTACACTATCGACGGAAAGCAGAATAATAAAAAACGAAACATACACAAAGACAAAGAAACACATACAAAGAGAGAGAAAAAAATAAAAGAAAAGGTTACAGAATCGACAAAAACCAGAATAATAAAAAAACGAAACGAAAAAAAAATAAATAAGAAAAGGAAAAAAGGTGGAATACAAAGACACTGACAAGGGTTTTAAAGGTGGCACTCACGAGGCATCGCCGAGCCTTCCCCTCTGGCACAGCAGCAAGGGACAGAATGATGGCACTCGACACACACTCACACTCGAACCTCGACCACAAACAAACAAAAAACAAAAAAAAAAAAAAAAAATGTGGCACGAGGAGACGACACAACACGGCGCAATCTGGCACCCGACAAGTGGCACTGGGAGATGACACAACACGACACAATCGTGGCGCCCAGCTCAACAAGTGGCACTGGGAGACATGACACGAGACAAATCAACGACCAATTCGCCATGTGGCAGTAAGTGGTGAGGGAGAGGAAGGAGAAGAAGAGGAGGCGAAGGAGAAGTGGAGGAGAAGGAGAAGGAATGGGAGGAGGAGGAAGTAAAAGAGGAGGAGGTGGAGAAATAGGAGAAGGAGGAGGAGCAGGAGGGGAAAGAGGAGGAGGAGGAAGAGAAAGAAGAAGAGGAGGTGGAGGAGGAGAAGAAGGAGCAGGAAGGGAAAGGAGGATGAAGTGGAGGAAGAGAGGGAAAGGAGGAGGAGGAGGAGGAAGGGAATGTAGGAGGGGAACAGGAGGAGGAGAAGAACAGAAGGAGGAGGCGAAGAGACCAAGAACTCCTCTTTTTTTTCAATTCTTTCCAATCTATCCTTCTTTTGGAGGTTGGCACTCCAAGCAGAAATTCTTAAACTCAGATAACATTTTATCTCCCCTGACATCTGCCTTAATATGGCACGACGAGGCACACACCGCAGAGCATCAACATATAAATGAGAGACTGGCACTAAAATGATGTCAGTGCCAATGCTGGTGCCAACTCCATGACCCGAATCCGTCCAGGGGTGTCGACCAACCTGGGCATTCATTTAACAGTTCTTATTAGTTCATTCTGTGTCATTTATTTTCCTATGCTGCCTCATTCACTTTTATATTTCTTTTTTTTTTTCTTTCGTTTTGTTTTTTTCTTTCTTTCTTTTCTCTCTCTCTGTCCCGGTCTCTGTCTCTGTCTCTGTCTGTCTGTCTGTCTGTCTGTCTGTCTGTCTGTCTGTCTGTCTGTCTGTCTATCTGTCTGTCT
>NC_091589.1:7933577-7936077 GCF_042767895.1 Penaeus vannamei
CTTTAAATCACTTATGATAATAACAATGACTAAAACTAATAATATTCATTTTTAAGCCTTTAAAGTCCGTCATTTTAAGCCAATAAAATAGCAAAGGAATTTGATAATAATGTTAATAAGAACACGTTCGCGCAAGTAATGAAAACGTGTCGCATGCCAGCGCATTCATGAAGCTGCGTTCGCATAATACTCCGTCTGCATCGACTGCAACAACGATTAAACTGTTCTACTATTAAACTATTGTTTTCTTATTTTTGTTTTTATCTTTTTTGTTTTTTTCCTTATTAAAAAAATCGTATTTAGTGGTCGAGTTATAAAATGGCGTGTTTCAAAATTAATTGCTTTTGGATATTCGGCGCCATGATATGTAATTTGAAAAGGCTTTCAGTGGGGGAACCTACATATATCTCTTTTATGAAAATGTCTGTCTGTCTTTCTTTCTTTCTGTCTCTGACTGTGTCTGTCTTTCTTTCCATCTCTGACTCTGTCTGTCTGTCTATCTGTCTGCATGTCTATCTATCTCTCTGTCCCTCTCCCCCACCCTCCTTCCCTCTCTCTTACCCCCCCTCTCTCCCCTCCCCCCCTACCTCATCTTGAAGAAAACCTAACACCATTATTGCAAAACCTTCGCCAGCTCCCCACCACCACCACCACCGCTCGTGTGGTCGGGTTTCTACGCACATACGATGGAGTAGAGTATATCAATGCATGCCCATGTGTAAGAGGAATGATGGCACATACATACATACATACACATACACACACATACGCACATGGATATAGGTATGTGTATGTATTTACATCTATACTTATTTTTGTACTTATGTATATCTGTTTCTCTATGTCAATATATGTACGAATTGTATGTCTAAACACACACGCACAGATACATAAATACAAACAAATATATATTCATTTAGAGATTTGCGAAACAATATATATATATATATATATATATATATACATATATATATATATATATATATATATATATATATATATATATATATATATATATATATATATATATATATATATAGAGAGAGAGAGAGAGAGATTGATAGATAGATAGATAAATATAGATAGATAGATAGATATAGATATATAAATATAGATAGATAGATAGATATACATGAGAGACTGAGAGAGAAAAAGAGAGAGCGAGAGAGAAAGGATAGCGAGAGAGAGAGAGAGAGAGAGAGAGAGAGAGAGAGAGAGAGAGAGAGAGAGAGAGAGAGAGAGAGAGAGAGAGAGAGAATAATCTCACTCCTCTCGGTCATAGGCAAAATCTGTGAAAAAATTCTGGTGAACAGAATGAACAGAAGTTTCTTTGACAGCAACCACCTACTCAGTAGCAAGCAGTTTGGCTTTAGATCGGAGAGATCAGCATCCGACCTACTGCTACAGTTAGTCACCTGCTGGAACAAATCCCTTGATGCTGGCAAAGAAACTTACGTCGTTGCCCTGGATATCGCAGGTGCCTTCGACAGAGTATGGCACGAAGGCATAATTTCAAAACTAAAAAGCTTCGGCATTGACGGTGACCTCCTGAAGATGATTAAAGATTATCTACGAGGAAGAACTCTCCAAGTAGTGATAAATGGCTACACTCAAGTGAACACCCAATCAATTTAAGTGTACCAAGAACTAATGGCCCGCTCTTATGAACCGTCTATTTCAAGCTTGTTCACCACATCTGATCCCAGAAGCCCATGCATATGCGACTGACCTGCACTTTATCATTTACATGTGAAAAGCATGAACGCGCTGCCACAGCTGAACATATTAATAATGTGTTATACTCCATCACCTCGTGGGGCTGACGATGGCGGGTCACACTCGCACCTGATAAAACCCGGGTCATGTTGTCCATCCACGTCGACAGAGCACTAACCCCCTCCATTGGTGTTGATGGGAAAGCACTCGATCTGACAGAAAGTAATATCCTTAGAGTGCAATTTGACAATCAGCTGACATTCACTAGTCACGTAAAAGATGTGGCCAAAAAGGCAGCTCGTAAACTGGCATGCGTACGTCGAATCTCCCTCTCCTAGACGGCAGAGGTTGCTGCATGCTGTACAACCCCCAAGTTCGCTCCCTGATGGAATATTCCCCTCTGGTATGGTCGTCTGCCGCCGTCCTTCCTTGACCTACTCGACAGAGTACAGAACCAAGCCCGCCGCCTTGTGGAATTCAAGATGAGGGAAAATGATCGCCCGATCTACTCCCAGTCTCTCCAGCACCGCGAACGTAGCGGCGTTGTGTGTGTTCTACAAGGTCCACCAGCAGAATAGCCCTCACCTCGCCAGCTGCAGGCTTGGCCCGAGGTTCCCTCAACCTACAACACAAGGAACAGCCACAGCCGAAGTCACGAACTTCACGTTCCCTTCGCGAAGGGCAGAGACCTCTCTACGCACATTCTACAAGTACTCCAGAATGTGGAATCAGCTGGTGCGAGAGACAGTTGCAGCTTTCAACCTCCTCCAGCAGCAGTACACCT
>NC_091589.1:7951077-7956077 GCF_042767895.1 Penaeus vannamei
ATTATTATTATTATTGTTATTTTTTTGCTGTTTACCAATTTTTGAGGTTTAATTTTGTATGTTATGCTTTATCATACTGGTAATATGCACTTTTCATTGAGACACACAATACACTCAATATTACATGTACTGCATAGTATTTGCATTTTTTTATCCTATTTTCTTGAATAAACTTTTACTCATGCTATAGCAAAACAGTAAGAGCCTGCTTTTGTTGACTGCATTCCATATGATAATTCAAAGTAGCTTACATTCTGTACAATCATCTTGCAAATGAAGGAGAAACAGTTTTTTTTTGTACATATTTATGTTTTTGTATGCAACTGTATTTTTCAACTGTATGTTTGAAAGCATAGGCACCTCCTTCGCTTGCTGTCGGGTATTTCTGATATGGCATGCTGCTGCTGCTGCAGAGCCCATCTAACTGCAACAGGTGGATGTGTTGCAGTGTGGGCCCTGATGGGGTTTGCCCCCTCCCTGAACTGCCCCAAGAGTTCAGGGATGAGCTCCAGTCTGAAGGCCTTCTATGATGGCATGATGGACGTCCCAGGCGTTGATGATAGCCATGTCAGAGAAAGAAGACCTTCCTGTACCAAACTCTGGACCAGCGAGGTGTTGGGTAGTAGCTCCCCATCTGATCATCATCAACTCCCTTCATGCCGACGTTATAATCCATTACTACCAACGGCTTCTCCCCTTCCATTGCAGTGGTATGGATGGTAGACAGCATGGTGATGACGTTGCTGCCCTTCCACAACAAGGCCAGCAACCCTGTTGTGCTGCTGCGGTAATCGACACCACCCCTCCTCCTCACATTGAGGTCCTGTGGCATGAACTTCCTGTTCAGCCGGGCTGTGCCTACCGCATTCGTCCTTTGTGACTGCAACAAATGAAAGAGCGTAGGTGACGTATACCAGTTGTCAACAAACAACTGTGGTACCCTTTGTCAAGACAGCTGCCATACTCCAACAGATGAAGCACCACTTTTGTGGAAGAGGGTATGTCGCCACGGTGTACCCTGCAGCTGGGCTGGTACTGGGACAGAGCTTATAGACTTTCAACCTGAACCTCGCCCTCTTGGTTGAGTTGTAGCTCATAAAAGCTAACCACCCACGGAACTTCCACAGTGAGTCGTCAATGGTGATCTCCTTCCCTGGGATGAAAGTCATCTGGAAAGAGTCATTGAGGGCCTCCACGACTGGTCGGAGCTTCCACATCCTGTCCTCTGGGAGTGGAGCTCCTTCTTCCAAATGTGCGAAATGGAGGTATCGTCAACTGGTCAAACCGATCTCTCGTCATTACCTCAGGAATTAGGTGGTGATGAAGAATGAGATTTGTCAACCAGTAATTGCAGTAAAAGGGAAGCTCAACAAACCCCATTATCAGACGGATCCCAAGGTACACCTTGACCTCCTGCTGGGCTGTTGGTGTCCACCTCATTTGTGGTGGCAAGACAGCAGGAGGGTGGGCAACCATGTACCTGAGGAATGGAAAAGGAAAAAAAGTAATACATTCTGATTCCTCAATGTTATATTTCTTCAATATGAATACAAATAGAAAACACAATAGTGATGATAACAAAAATTAGCATTTGGTCTCCATCACAGTTTGATCAAGGAGATCATCGCTGAAGAAACACTCGAAGATCTCCAAGGCCGAGGACAAGACGTCCAAAGCGACCTTCACTCCAGGATCGCCTCAGATTTCCTCGACCTTTGGGAAGTTGTCGCTGCGCCGCCATCTGAACCCCTTGAAGCCAGGTCTTTTCCTTGTAGCCAGCTTGGCTGCCACACTGGATATCGGCTTGTTGCTGTCCAGCGTGGTATCGATGGAGGCGGCAACCTGAGGAAAGGAATCCAGTTCGTCCTCCGAACGTTACTGAGGTCCATAGGTTACGTAGCGCCAGTGAGGCGCCCGACCGTAAGCCAGAAAACACTCTTCCACTGGCGGGACAGCCGGCTGTGGTCCCGAATCCGGGGTGTCCCACGGGTGGGACACCCGGTGTGAGTGGGTTGGCCCACAAGTGATGGTACATTTTCAAGCCCAAGTCCGGGAACCTGCCTACGTGCCATGGACGTCAAAATCAGAGCGTGAGCCCTGATCTAGCATTGCACCAAATTCCTGGTTATTTCTTCTTTTCCGGGTGTCATATGTGGAACACTTGACGTAAGTGGGTTAATATCTCTTGCTTTTGAAGGGTTACCTTATATTCAACATAACTCTGTGCCTGCGGGGATGGCATGTATGCACATGCCTACCCATTACGAATTTAGTTTATCGATTTTGTTTATGCACAGATGACTCCACAAATGTTTAGTCACCACTGAGTTGGTTACTAGTTCTACGTATCTCACTTATTTGCCCTATTCCGTGATTTTTGGAAATTTACTTTATTTTATATTTCTATTATTTTTGCTAAAGCATTATAATGACCATGTTAGATGTCTATTAAGTATAACAGTTGGTAAGTTAGTAAGATTAAAAAGTCTCCCAAAATCAAGGAAAGAGGAAGGTAGATAAGGTCACTTCAGTCTAGTAAATGACTCCATTGGGACAAAACACTTGCATAACCATCTGTGCAAAGACATTTCACAAAACTGCTTCAGTGAATACGTGTTCCTGGTAGCAGAGAGTTAATATCTGTAAGGTTTCTTCTTTTTTCTTTAAGGTTTAGATCTCTTTCAACAAGGAATATTGAGCAATTTTAACAACTTTTGTTCTTTATTGAGGCTGGATGTTTGAACTTTCTAGTTTTTTTTTTCCTCTTGATTTATGTGATGTAACTTAGTTAATATGACTCTTCAATCGTATAAATTTGAAGATCTAGTTTGATTAGTGAATTGGTTAATCTAAAGTGGTTGTTGAAATTTTATATTTTTCTCTTGGACTTCAGTTTGACTTGGAGTCGTAGTTCATGTCATTTAGAATTCTAGGCTTTTCTCTGTAGTCTGGATTGAGTGTAGCGTCCATTAATTATTACTTATGTTCACTGCACTCGTACTCTTAGATTTCTATTTTCTTTCTTAATTTACGAGAGCTTGAATGGTTTGCTACAATAACTAGTAATAAAATTTCAGTTATTTTTTAAAACATTTTTGAATATTGTAAAAATGCTACATTTTATTTTGTAAATATTTTCATTAAATAATAATTATCTATGGGTTTTCATTATCATCTTAGATAGTATATGGCTACAACTGAAGTACTTTAAGATGGAAAAAGAAATGTTGAATTAGTTGGTTCCAGAATTTGATAAAAAAAACTTAAAAAGTTGACTTATGATTATAAGTATGTATGTTTATTTATTAATGAATATTCATTTAATTATCTCAAGCAGCAGTGCAGCTCTTTATTTATGTAGTAGCTTTATAGCTATAAATTTTATATATGAAAATTACTTAGATTCTGAGAGATGTTAAAGTTGACAGCTGAAAAAATATTCAATTATTCAGGAATTTAAAGTGGAAATTGTTATATGCACAATTCAAAATAATCATGTTAGTTTGAACATAACACACCAGTAAGAAAATTATATGAAAAACCATAAAGTAAATAATTCCATTCATCCCATTGAATTAGATAACTTTTATTTTGTTTGTGCAGTATAGAAACCCTAACCTACCGCGGGAGGGTATTTCCTATCACTGTTGTCCTTGATCTGTACGAGGGATAATGGCAGTTTGATGCACAGTTTTGTGTCTTTGAAGCTCCAAGCAGCAGCATTCTCTCATTGTTACGGCATTATAGTGAGATGAACAGTCTTAATGTGAAATATGAAAGAAATTAAAATACATTATCAATACAGTTCTCAAGATATGAACATTTAGACTTGTAATACTAGGACTTTGAGGGTACTTAAGTACAGATAATGAATATATAATTGCCTTTTGTATCACCTCTTACAATTGTAATTGCTTCCATCAAAATGCTCTTGAAAATAATGAAATGCTTGAATGAAGTTTTGGCATGGTTCCTTCAGAGTTCCATTGCATATAATGTATTTGCATGTCCTGTGGTCTGTGGATGACAGGCCCACTTATAATATGGTTATAGGAATTTTGAAGAAAATCAAATGTTTAAACTAATACTATCAAACTTATTAATAGTATAATTAAGTCATAAAAAAAAAGTTTTGGAAAGTATGAATTTCGGTATTTCATCTTAAGCCAGGAATGTGGCCTGCCAAAACTTCTTTTGAAATGTAAAATTCTGGCCTTAGAAAGCTATTTGATTAAGGGAAAATCAGCTGGTCAGGATAATTTCTCTTCCTACAAGCAAGTTTGTATTGCAAAATTTGATGTATAATTTTTCATTAAGAAAATTATGTTGCATGCTATAGATGCAAAATTCAGTAATGCTCTCCTCTTCATTATCCTTATCAAACCAATATAATTTAGTGTGACAAATAAGTACCAGAATATATTTTTTTTTTGTCTTCCTTTTTCTCCCTTTCTTTTTCTCTCCTCCTTTCTTCATCTCTTTTCCTTTCCTTTCTCCTTTTTTCTTTTTCTCCTTTTCTGTTTTTCTCTCATTCTCCTGTTCTCCGTTTCTTTTCCTCCTTTTCTGTTTCTTTCTCTTTCTCCTATCCTCCATTTCTTTTTCCTTTTCTCCTTTTCTCTTATTCACTTTCCTTTTCTCCTTTTCTCTTATTCTCTTTTCCTTCTCTCTTCTCCTTCCCTCATAAACAAAATTTCAGACAAAAATGGAAATCTACTTGCATTGTGTGATATAACAAAAGCATTGGACAGTGTCGGCCATGAAATCCTGCATAACAAAATGAAAAACCATGGAATTGACAATTATTGGTTCAGAAATTATCTAAAAACAACAGTGAAAATCAAAGAAACCAGTCTCTCTTGGTGTTCCACAAGGTTCTCTGTTAATCACTATATTCATTAACGACTTACCAAGCATTGCAACAAGTCTTCTTGTTTAATATAACAATGACTGTTTCTTCATGTGGCCCCTGTAAGCAATTTAGATGAATTGATAAGAATACT
>NC_091589.1:7961077-7971077 GCF_042767895.1 Penaeus vannamei
AATATATCTGAATATTCATATATGAATGACATACGTATGTGTATGTACTTATGTATTTATGTATATGAATATATATACATTTTTCTTTGTTATCCTGGTACAGTTAGCGTGACCCCTGACCCATTTGTAGTCGTTAGGTGTGTTGCATGTGCTGTACGTAAGTGAGAGTCTACCCTACACAAACTAGTTTAGTGTCTGTTATTCTGTCTATCTATTTACTCGTATTTACCAAAAAGAAAATACTAAATAGTCTTTATTCGAAAGTTGTGCTGCTTGACTCCATGGCGAGCGATTCCTGTGAAAAAAATATTGTACGGGTTTTCTTTTAATTGTGTCAATAATTCTCTGGTGTTTTATCAGTGTTTAGTTTGGAAGGATAAATATTTTTTAACATTCAGTTTATTCCATTAAAATAGTATGACCCATAACCAATGCATATAACCCATAACTAAGCACAATATATATCAACAATATTCCTCTGGTGAATCACTCTTACATCCGACCTTAATAGATTAAGTCTCCAGATGACAATACAAAGAGGCTGCAATATAATTAGAATTAAAACATGCACTATTGTATCACCGACACAATACAAAAAGAATAATAAAAAGCAAAACTAAATCACGAGCAGGTGCAGAAATACTGTTAACGGAAGCAGGGTCAGTGGCAAAATGACCGACCAGGCGAGAGGTGAGGGTATACCGCCTTACACACACACACACACACACACACACACACACACACACACACACACACACACACACACACACACACACACACATACACACACACACACACACACACACACACATATATATATATATATATATATATATATATATATATATATATATATATATATATATACATATATGTATACGCTTTACACAGAGGGAGAGCGAGTATAAACGAAATTCAATTTCCTTAAGGTAGGAAATAATACCAGAACCAAAGCCATGCATCACATGCAATTTATACAAACCCTTTACAAATATAAATATCTTTTCAAAGACGCTATTCCTTTAAAATCACATAGAACTTTTTTGTTCCAAATATTGAGGACTGTCACATAGACGAGTAAGTCCGATAACAAACTGGGAACACATACCGTATAAATAGATGGAGAGGGATACAAATATGTATATGAAACCATCCGATTGTTAGTGAGAAGAGCGAGTGTTTGTGTGTGTGTGTGTGTGTGTGTGTGTGTGTGTGTGTGTGTGTGTGTGTTCGTGTGTGTGTGTGTGTTCCTGTATGTGTTCGTGTGTTTTCGTGTGTGTTCTGAGGGATACAAATATGTATATGAAACAATCCGATTATCAGTGAGAGGAGTGAGTGAGTGAGTTTGTGTGTGTGTGTGTGTGTGTGTGTGTTTGTGTGTGTTCTGACGTGTACATTGTGGCATGGAAATGTTTTGGGTTTGTGTGTTATTTTCCTTTATGCTATTCTTTTCTGTGATGTCTAGCTGCATAATTTTATCTTATTTTCCTATTGTCAGAATCTTTTCTGCGATTTTTCCTTTTCTTTGATATTATCATTTTCACTTTCTTTCTTTTTCTTTTCCATCATTATCTTTGTTTTCTTCTCTCACATTATTATTATTCAATTTCCGAATATTTTACAAACTTTTAATACCTTTTCACTGTTCTTTTAGTTTTACTTTATCGTTTCATCATCTATTTTAACTCATGATTTCATATAATGTCTATGATTTTGAAAGCTGCAAATATTGTAAGATGGTTTTTAAAAGCATAGAAATGTATATTTTCATTTCACGAAGTCTAGCGCAGAATTTGCACGAGGAACAAAAGGATACAGAACACCTTCCTGTATGGTTTCACTGTCCCCCTTTTTCATCCTGAGCAGCTTATTTATATTCGAAAAAGGAAAGAAATCGGCAAAATCCCTTTAGTTTTTTTTTTTTTCATTAGTTCATATCGTTTTCTGTTATATGTTGTCTTAATGTGTTCCATGGAATTTCTGTATTTAAATACTTACTGGCTATTTTTATTTACTTTTCTGATCCCAAGTTTGTTTCATTCGATTATATCAAATCGAATGGAAAGCAATACATTTTACTATACATAAAAAAGAATAAGAAAAAAATGCAGAACTATAGGTTTTAACGCAATTTTCCCTTCATGGAACATACCTCGCCCATGTGCTCAATGTAGACCTATATAATGCTATGTCCGTCACGCCTATTTTCGAATCCTGAATACGATATAACGATAAGAAGTGTTTACAGTCGACGCAGCAGTGTAACCGACGTGAAATGGGGTCTTGAAGAAACCTTAGGTAAGTTGGAAGGTGTGAAAGCCGGTCAAGTTAAAGCTTTTTGGGGAACTAAGTAGGTTAATACTTTGCTTATTTCTGTTCTGTTTTGTTTTTACCATAATGGCATCCTGTCAGTATCGCTTTTGGTATGTCATTGTTGTGTTTGTTTTACTTCTGTTTTTCGGTATTTCTTTCGTTTTTGTTTTACTTTTTTTTACATTTACATTTTACATCTTTACTTTTTTATATTTGTTATCTATTCTGGGCATTTTCGTTTATTTTTTCATTATTGTACTTGCTCTATTATTGCATTTTGTGCAATCATCATTAATAAATTATTTAGTTGTTTTTATTCTTGTCCATTTCATTGTTCTTGCTTTGCTAATGTTATTTCTTTTCTACTTTTGTCTCATCTATTTATTCCACTTCAGTATATACTTCATATTATTGTATTTCTATAAACATACATACAGCCACCACGTAAGGTTGAAAAATAATTGAAACAAAAGAATATTACAGTACATGTAGTTTTACTTTCATCTGACATACATAACTGTGCAGACATACAGAATGCACATGTGGGTACTCTATTGTAACTATAATTCATACTTGCTATGAAAATAATAACATATGATGATCATGACACGTTTACAGCTATATGTAACTCTTGTTCAGTGTAGCATATGCACTTTGAAGCCACGTGCAATTGCGGACACAAGAAACGACACTAAACGCTGGTACAAATGATTACCAATTGTCCCTTTGCTTCTGTCCGCAGCTGTACAGTGGTGCTGGAATAATGCCGGGGGTAAGAGGGGGAGCTGTGAAACAATGTATGGATATATATTATTTATAAAAAAATAGAATAGCCATAATCGTGTCAAGAATGAGTACATGAGGAAGACTTGTTTTTTTTTTGTTTTTGTTTTTTTTCTTACAATGTGTGTCTCCCGATGCAGTCACTCTTTCGTGAAACAAAAACAAAAACAAAAACAAACTTGGAGATGAGTAATAGAAACAATGAAAATGAATTGAAAGTAATGAATGAAAATGAATTAATAAGTCGCGATGTATATGGCTGAAAAATAGTATGTACAAAATAAAATGTGAACAGTTGTTGCCTGTCGATACAATATTTCAAATAATGGTGCAGATACATTAAGAAAAATATAACAATTTTCAAAATTTAAAAAGTCATTGCTAAATATTCACACATTTCAGTACATTCCCCTCTCTTCCTAAAAAATACGACTAACCAGTGGACTAAATATGTATACAATTTTCTTATGCATCAGTATTTACATCCTGGATAGCAAATATTCGTAATTTTGGCCATAACACTCTTTTGTAGCACTGAACAATGCTTATTCCTACCGAATAGACTTTTTTTTACAACAAACAGTGAGCCATCAGAAAAACGTACATCTTAACACAGCCAACTAAACGGGCCGAACATTTGGAATAAATTCACATATGAATTTTTAACGATATAACATCCAATACATATAACCACAAATTCTTCGTTTCATCATCAATTAGTGATATGTAAATCAAATTTATAGGCCTCTTGCAACACTATTCTCCCAAATATATATAAAAAAAGGTCTAGAATGTTGCATGCAATGATGTTGAATAAATGATATGATAATGCGTATAACCTTAATTGGAATCCACAGAAATAAATACACTTGAATAGTATTACTCTTATATTACTAAATATGAGTATAATTTGACGTCGATGCCTTTGAGGAAATTAAAAATCGGGGAACTCAAGAGCAAATATGAGTCCGGATTGTGAATTCCTCTGGACATCGTCTCCTGAAATACATTTGTCATGCTGTGGCTTGAGAAGAGCAGTCGGAAATTATGAATAAAAAGTAACAATAAAACTTTCAAAATCTAATGAAAAAAAAAACGGCAGTAAGTCATGAATTACTTATCTATTTGTTTATTTGAGAATAAAAAAAAAAAACGAATATTGTCTCTTGATTCATTGTACTCGAAGTTACTGACAACTAATGAAAAAAATGAAAAAAATGAATGCAGAAGCCATTATCAAGAGAAAGTTGTCTTACAGTTGTAAATTAAAAGGTGACTAGATGAAAACAGGAATGAAATTCAATCTACAAGACACTGTAAACAGTCACTGAGCAAGCGAAACTGCTCTCATACATTAAGGCAGAATCCGCGCCGCCATCTTGGTCCTCGCCGGAGCCAAGACGCGATTTGAGGAAACGTAACATCGTGACCAGCGTCCACCTGACCAAAAGACTCGCGTGCTGCCATCTAACGGTGGACATGGAAAAATAAATAGGTGTTTTCTAGCTTGCCGCTAGATGGCTCTGCGAGAATGAACGCAAGGGCTGCTCATTTATGTTTCTCACAGATTTTTATCAGTTTTTCTTTGGGGGAAGCGTCGGGAAGGAGGGAGATCATGATGGAGACTACTCCTTTTCGTCATATATATATATATATATATATATATATATATATATATATATATATATATATATATATATATATATATACCCAGGGAATAAAATAAGGGGGGTGAAATCAGAACTCGATTCTGATGACCGTGGGGTGCAATACTGCTTGAAAGTCAAAGTAAAAAAATAATTTCTACAGTGTTGTGCTATGAGTAAGTTAGGAGGCAATAGCATGACTCGAATCACAAACGGGGAGGGAGAGAAAGCGGATTAGAGATTAGACAGAGACTAAAGAGATTGGAAGGCAGCAGAACCCACATTATTATTGTTATTATTTTTTTTTTTAGCTTCGTTTCCCTTCACTTAGACAAAACAGTATTACACGTACCAGTGTATTCAAAACAATTGAAATGGCAAATGGTATGACCTTCACCCTGATACAAAATTTAGATGTTCGATTAAATTGATTCGTTAATACGATCCATTAGAAAGATTTATAAAAATTAAACAGATGATAATCGATAAATTACCTTTCCAATCTTAGTCTTGTGTTAAAGAGACGAGGAAAAGGAGTGAATGACAAAAGACTAATAGTTTTCAGACACACTGAGTAATTTGCACTTTTTTCGCGAAAGTGTATACCAATGCAAACGTATCGGAAGAACAATAGCTTCAAGAATTCATTTGATTAAAACTTCCCTCCTTATTTTTCAGATTTCTTATGTTTTTTTTCTTCAAAACCCCATCACAATTCCCCAATATAACATTCAACATACATTTTTCTCACAAAAAATACTCTCCTAATAGCAAAGTTTATATCACACAGTTAAGGAAGGCCAGACCAGGCACAGTTCTATTTTTTTTCACATATACATAAGAAAAACAACTCCAGGCGACTCACCCGCTTTCAGAGGCTATCGGATCACCCTGAAAGACCCTGAACCCATTCGTAGGGGAGTGAAGTCCTCTCTGAAAGCGAGCGAATCCCAAGGAGTCTATTGCTGTGCTTGGAGCCCTCTTGGACCTTTCTCTTGGGATGTGACGATGAAAAAAAGAGAAAAAAAAAGCACACCGATGTGGTGTCCTCCATTCCAGTATAAACTTCCACAAGTCTACGGCACATGGTACGTCACAACACCTACGGCTCTAGAAATTAAACGGAGAAACTCTGGTGTTCTGATCGAAGCTACGCGGAACTGAGAGGAGCGGTTCTTCGCCGTCCGCACGAAGGCCTCTCAGTCCTTCGGCGACGGGAAGGTCCTCTGAGAGTTCTAGTGACCTCTGAATGCCCGGCCTTCGAGCCCAGGACAATCCGGCTCGTGTCCCCAAAAAATTAACGAATGACGAAGAATATCCCAAAGAAGAATGTCGATCACAAGTACGACAAAACTCGCGACTACATTCCACTGACGGCACGACTATGTACACATACTCCTCTTCCTTTTTTTTCTCCTCTCATCTCTCCTTAAAAAAGCGTCACACCTTGAACGGTTTTCACTTCTCCGTTCGCTCCGGGAAGAACGACGGAAGCTGGCCGTTCTCCTCACACGCTGTTGCCTCCGTAGGCCGACTGCTTGAACATGGCCGTGATTTCGTCGATGGAGCGGCCCTTCGTTTCCGGAACCTTCTTCCACGTGAACAGGATGAACAGGGAGAGAAGGATGACGAAGATCAGGAACACGTAGGGGCCGATAACCTGAAGAGAGAGAGAAAAAACGGGACATGAAACAGTGTGAAAATATAGGCCTATCTGTCTGGGAATTGCGTTCCAATAGGTATAAAAAGTACCATTATATCATGACCTGAAAATCTGCCAATTCTTTTTCCCAAAGACCTAAAGAATAAGTCTTCCTCCTTGACAAGGGACAGGAAAAGCGTCCCCCAGATTTCGCAGGGAGCTCGCCCAGGTCCCGCCGAACTCACCTCCTGGATGGGGAGGAACCCGAGGCCGACGATGAAGGCGGCGGTCCAGTTGACGGCCACGGCGATGGAGGAGGCGACCGGCCGGGCGTTCTGGGCGAAGAGCTCCGTCACGAGGAACCAGGGGATGGATCCGGGCCCGACGGCGAACATCACCACGAAGAAGATGACGAGGAAGATGGACAGGAAGCTGATCCAGGAAGCGTAGTCCTTGAGCAGGAGGCAGATGAACAGGAGGAGGACGTCCACCAGCATGCCGAAGAGGCCGGCCAGCATGAGGGTCTTGCGGCCGAATTTCTCCACCATGACGAGGGAGCAGATGGTCATGAGCACGTTCATGGTTCCCATGGCGATGGTGGCGTTCAGGGCGGCCTCGTCGCTCAGGCCGGCTGCCAGGTAGATTTTGGTGGAGAAGAAGATGACCTGAAAGACGCCGGGCAGGTTAGGAGAAGGTCGTCCAAACATGATAGAGATTGTCTAAGTCTGACATTTATTTTCTCTAAAGATTTGTTTTACATATTTTTTACGTTTTTTTCAAGCTATTGAAAACTGTAACCCTTGGACATCCTATAAAAAAATATCGTGTGATCAGAAAACAAACAACAGTGTGAACTAACAACACCCTCACCAACCCCTACACACCCCACACTCTCCCCCAAACCACTCCCTCCCGAGACCCAAGACTCCCCCACCCCCAACCCACATCCCCCCAATACCCCATACCCCCCAATACCCCTCCCCACGACCCCCTTCACCGCCCGATACTTACAGCGTTGATACCCGAGAGCTGCTGGGCGATCATCATCATCATGGAGATCACCAGAGGGATGCGCAGAGTCGGGTTGGTCGTGATTTCGCGCAGGGACACGTGGGGCACCAGCTTGGCCGCCTCTGCCTCGTTCCTCATCTCGCCCATTTCCTCTTGCACGTTGCTTGTGTCGCGGAGCCAAGTGAGTGCTGCAAAAAGGGAGAGAGAGAGAGAGAGAATGAGTGATGAGTTTGGCTTGCGTGAAAGAGAGGGAGGGAGGGAGGGAGGGAGGGAGGGAGGGAGGGAGAGAGAGAGAGAGAGAGAGAGAGAGAGAGAGAGAGAGAGAGAGAGAGAGAGAGAGAGAGAGAGAGAGAGAGAGAGAGAGAGAGAGAGAGAGAGGATAAATGATGAAATATTTTTATTCACAGGATAAGAGTAAAGAAAAAAAAGATAAAGAAGAAAAAAAAAAAAAAACATGAAATCCATTGTCAGTCAACAAAACGAGATTTAAAAGTACAGAAACCACACCAAACACTCACCACGCTGGGCGGAAATGGCCTCGTCCTTGTTAATCAGAAGGTATTTGGGAGATTCGGGGCAGATGGGCAGAGTGACCAGCTGGAAGACGGCAGGCAGGGCGGTCAGGGCGAGGAGGATAGGCCACAAATCTACCGTGCCGAGGATAGACTCCAGACCCAGGATCTGTGAGAACTGTGGAGAACAAGACGGGGGAAAATGTGGTTATTTTGGATATTTTACGGCGTTTTCAGTCATATAAAAGAATATAATATACGTATTTCAAATATTTCACAGTATTATTGTAATGGGTCAATGACCTAAGTGAAGTATTCCTCATAAAAACACACGGTATCAAGTTTTCTCCCAAATAGACAAGTCCCCCCAAACAAATCCCAAACCACAATCCCGTTTTCTATGAAACTCCAACTCACCAGGATGGAGATGGTGACGACGAGCTGGTAGACGGTTCCAATGGCGCCTCGGAGGTTCACAGGCGCAATTTCCGACAGGTACATTGGAGCCAGACCGGCGTTAAGACCGTTATTGACGCCGATGAAGAAGCGGGCGATAATGATCATAACGTAAGAGTTGGCCAGTTTGCAGAAGCCGAAGAAAATCGCAGCGATGATGGCGAAGATGTTGTTCACAAGTAGGCCTCCTTTGCGGCCGAACCTGGCGCAGAGATCGATAGCTGTTAACTCGACCCTAAATGCTCCCAGCAGATTAAATCTCCCCAAATCAAATAAACCAAATACAAAAAGCAACATCTAAAAAAAAGACGCCCAAATTCTCACCTATTTGCGAAGAAACCCGTGAGCGAGCCTCCGATCATGCCACCCACACAGTAGATGGACACAATAATGGAGACAATCATAGTCGTTTCGCTTTTATCCATGTACGTCCGCGTGTTGTTGGACATGGTGTCGTTCAGCCCACTATCGGTGGAGCTCGTTTCATTCAGCCAGTCTTCGATTAGCTGAGGGATTGGAGAGAAAAAAACGGAATTTTACTCCTCTGAGGTGAAACAAGGGGTTAGGAATGTAAAATACTGTGAAGGAATAGAGTGGTTTTTGATATGGAAAAAGATAATGAAAAGGGAAAGAGATTATCATACAATAAATGTGAAGGAATAAAGAGAGAAAAATTCCTTCTTTCAGCGACTTAGGGGCGAATAATATGAAATAATGAGAAAGAATGGAAAGAGGGAAAGGCACCGTACTTCTCTGGGTGAAAAAGGGATCGTTAATATAAAACGATAAAATATTTATTTCTTTGAGCAAGATCTAAATACCCAGCATACTGTCTATTTACATAAGGGAATTGGAAATAAGAACTATACTATCCAATGATCTATTTAGAATATTTCCTTGCAATACAACACCTATATGAGACAACACTCCTCACCAATCCTATACATCTATCTAATCATAAATAAACACACCTCGCCAATCCCACATATACATATCTAACCACAAATAAATCCGATGATTCATTGTTTTGGGGGAAAAAACGGAAAGCTAAATTGGTTTTCATTCCCCAGCTGATACGGTAAGGTTAGACTGCTGGTTCGCCGCCATGACCGGTTTGGCGGGAAAGACGTGGGCATCAGTTTACACGGGGCAGTGGGCATTTGAAGGCAAGAGAAATGGATAGTAGTAGTAGTAGAAGCAGGAAAAGTAGTAGTAATAGTAGTAGTAGTAGTAGGTGTGGTAGTAGTAGTAGTAGTAGTAGTAGTAGTAGTAGTAGTAGTAGTAGTAGGTGTAGTAGTAGTAGTAGTAGTAGTAGTAGAAGTAGTAGAAGAAGTAGTAGGAATAGGAGTAGGAGAAGTAGTAGTAGTAGTAGAAGGAGTAGTAACAGAAGTAGTAGCAGTATAAGTAGTATCAAAATAATAATAATAAAAATTGATGGGGAAGGAAAAGAAGGAAAAGAATTTGGAGAAGACGAAGTTTTAGAAGAAACACCCTCATTTCCTTTTTGGTCGTGAGCTATTGAACTCCCAAGATTTCTAGACCAGTAGGTGAACTGCCATTGAAGCCATATAAGGTCGAGGATGTGGAGACAAGAAAGAAAGGAAAAGGAGAGAGGGAGAGAGGGAGAAAGGGAGAAA
>NC_091589.1:7976077-7991077 GCF_042767895.1 Penaeus vannamei
TCGGACAAATCGTTACTTTACTTAATACCTTCCGATATTTTTCCGTTTTAAAACTCTACCACCTCAACCTAGAATAATAATAATAAAAAAAGAAATACCCACAAAATAACGACATAGCAATAACAGCCATAACAAGCATGACAAAAGGCGCAGCATGTGATAACCGCGAATCATCATGTGATCTATCAGTGACTAAAATAATCTCGCATAAGTAACTGGGCAGCACATGATTTCTGCAATGGGAGAAAATGCAGACTGTTTGGCACTTTGTCAGCAGCTTAAGGGGGGCTCCAGATGTTGCCAGATTGCCAGAAGAATCTGCTAGTGAATGCAGGATACAAGAGACACGTTGGAGAAGAAGAGAGAGGAGAGAAGAGACGAGAGAAGGCAAGAGGGAGAAGAGGGAGAAGAGGAAGAAGAGAGGGAGAGGGAGAGGGAGAGGGAGAGGGAGAGGTTGAGGGTGAGGGAGAGATGAGAGAGGGAGAGAGAGGGAGGAAGAAGAGAAGGTGGGAGAGAGAAGAAAAAAGAAAAGAAGGTGGGAGAGAGAGAAGAAAAAAGAAAAGAAGGTGGGAGAGAGAGAAGAAAAAGAAAAGAAGAAAAAAGAAAAGAAAAGAAAAAAGAAGAGAAGCGAAGAGAGGAGAAGAGAAAAGAGAAGAGAAGAGGAAGATACTGCTTAGTCAGGAAGATCTCGCGGTCTTCAACTAGTTGGTCGTGTGCCTTGTTTAAAGTATATGATTACATTATTCGTTTTTTTCCTATTTTACTGTATCTCTTTATAACGAAATATTCATACCATAGTCATTCATACGTCCTATTTTTTTCTCAATGAGAGGAGAATAGTAAGAAAATCTGATTACTTTAAAGATGTCTGACGTGTAATATCTATTTTAGAAATAAAATCGAATGAATTTCATGATTTCCGTTTTCTGTTACAAAATAAGAAAATGGGATATCCAGCTAATAAAAGCAATAACTAAACCAAATCCGCGTTTTCCAGGCTATCTTGCTTAAGGGGTCTCGCAGTATACCGATAAACAGTGCTAAAGGAAGGTGTTCTTAGGCACTCTCTAACAAAGGGCCTGGTCACGTGCTGAATGAGGACTGGGCCACCACAGCATCTCTCTTGCTCTGAAGTTCAGGTGATGAAGACATGTCGAAGTCCGCATCGCACTCCGTTGATCAGCTGACTGGACGCTTTTCTCGACGATAAACAGCTGAGCTATACGGTTTCCGAAGTCAAAACTAAGGTAGCGTTTCGTTTGTGAATTTTCTTTTGTTTTTCTTTTCTTTATTCGAGAAGATGGAAAGGAAGAACGTCGTTGATAGTGATTATAATGATAGTGATTCTGATTGATAGTGACGATAGAGTAGGAAGATTACAAGTTCCTATGATGGATTTTTTTGATATTGAAGAACAATGAAGAAACAAAGAACAAAGAAGAATGAAAATCCCACTTGAATTTCGGCATTTAATAAGAGCCAGCTCGGCATAACCTTAAAAAAATCCTGTCCTAAGGGAAATAAAATTTGATAAGCTTGCGCGACGAAGCAGAATAAATTACTTAAACTCCAGCACGAAGTATTAATTTGCATAAATTCTTTCTGGCCGTAACTTCCTAAATTCCCAAACTTCAAACTCCTTATGAGAAGTTTTGTGCAGAAAGAAACTGAGTGAAACTATTCGTATCATTTTCATAAGAGTCAAAATCCTATTTCATTTGAAGCCACAATTTCCTTAGATGTTTTTTTTTTTTTCGTTTTTACTTCTTGTTTATCTTGTTTTTTTCTCATCATCTCTTTCTACGTTTTTCTTTCTTGTTTTTAGATGTTTTCTCTTTTAGTTCTCCTATCGATTCTTTTTTTATTTCACTCTTTCTCTCCTCTTCTTTCTCCGTTTATCTTTATGTGCCCTAATTCCGCCTTCAGTTATCTGTGTGCAGACGTTGATAGCAGCAACCCCCCCCCTCTCTCTCTCTCTCTTCCTCCCCCCTTCTCCCACACCTCTCTCTCTCTCTCTTCCTTCCTCCCCCTATCTCTCTATCTTTCTCCCTCTCCCAGTTCTATCTCTCTCTCTCTTTCTTTCTATTCCTCCCTCCCCCTCTCCCACACCTATCTCTCTCTCTCTTTCTCTTCCTCCCTCCCCCTCTCCCACACCTATCTCTCTCTCTCTCTCTCTCTCTGTTCTTAATCTTCTCAGTCATACAGCTTCGCCACGTGTCTAATCAACAAAGGAAGTTGATCTGATTGCCTCAATCGAATCCAATTCTCCAAGTGGACGATTGCGAGGGTCTTGGAATCAAGTAACTTCAGCAAGTGTACATACTGAAGTCCTGAAATGTATTGACGTCAGCATATGTTGGCACTGAAGTCCCGAAATTAAGGGACTTCAGCATACGTTGATAATAAAGTCCTGAATTCAAGTGACTTCAGCATATGTTGGCACTGAAGTCCCGAAATTAAGGGACTTCAGCATATGTTGATAATAAATTCCTGAATTCAAGTGACTTCAGCATACGGCGCCGCTGAAGTCCCGAAATTAAGTGACTTCAGCACATGTTGGCACTGAAATCCCGAAGCCAAGTAACCAGCATATATTGCTACTGAAGTCCTGAAATCGTGACCTCAGCATATGTTGGCGCAAAACTTCGTCCTTGTCGGTATGTGGATAACACAGGTGTACAGCGATGAACAGGTGAGGGGGGTGGGGGTGGGGGGGGGGGGCAAAGAGGGAGGGCAAGTGGGAGGGGCTACTGACGTGAACAGGTGTACAGGTGTTCATAGGTGTGGTGTGTGGGAGGGAGAGAGATGTGGATAGCAGAGGGTGGGGGTGTGGGGTGTGGGAGGTGAGGGAGGGGGGTTGGGGATGGGCGGGGGTGGGGATGGGCGGGGGTGGGGGTGGGGGGGGGTAGGAAGAACTGGTATGAACCTGTGTTCTCTTTTCCCGAAATTGAACCACAGAAATTCGCTCGTTTATTAGTTTTATTATTGTGTTTCATTCTTATTATTCCTTTTTTCAAAATCCGACCGAATCGATTCAAGAGAGAGAGAAAGAGAGAGAGAGAGAGAGAAAGAGAGAGAGAGAGAGAGAGAGAGAGAGAGAGGGATAGAGAGAGAGAGAGAGAGAGAGAGAGAGAGAGAAAGAGAGAGAAAGAAAGAAAGAGAGAGACAGACAGACAGAGAGAGAAAGAAACAAATAGAGAAAGAGAGAAAGAGAGAGATTGAGAAAGACAGACTAACAGACAGGAAAAGAGAGAAAGAGCGAGACAGACAGATGCTGACGTAACCCTCCTGACTGCACGTTCCCGCCCGGTGCTCGGATCTCCTGACAGCCAAGGTGGAAACCTCAGCATAGACCGATTATTTCTTCTTCCTCTCTTTATTCTCCTTCTTTTTCTCCTCTTCATTTTCCTTTTCTCCTTCTTCTTTCTGTCCTTCTTCTTTCTCTCCTTCTACTTCTTCTTCTTCTTTTTCTTTTTCTTCTTCTTTCTCTTCTTCTTTTTCTTTTCTTCTTCGTGCCTCTAATTTTATATAGATATATATATTTTTTTTATCTTCGCACTGTATGAATTCACAAATGAAATAGGTTCTTTCTTTTTTATCGATTTTTGTCGATCGGTAACACTGGGATAAAACACGTCTGGATAAAACTGATAAAATCATAAAGAAATAAGAAACTAAATATTAAAAAAAAAAACTGATAATACTGATAAATTCATAAATAAGAAACTAAATATTAAGAAAAATAAAAAATTATAAACTGATAAAAACTGATAAGACTGATAAAGTCATAAAAAAAACTGATAAAACTGGTAAAATAATAAAAAAACAGATAAAACTGAAAAAAATCATAAAAAATAATAAACTAAATATTAAAAATAAACAAATAATTAAAGATCTTACCCCTATTGAAATGATGACCATCTCGTCAGGCTTCTAGTCTTTAACGAACCGAAGAAAAATGTGTTGCTATAGCACTTTCTTCCCTTGCAAAAGTTCACTTCCAGATCAAAACCTCGAGATCGTTTAGTCTTTCGAAACCAAACCTTGATGACACTTCAAGAGTCCTCAATGACTTGGTTCTGACTTGGTGGTTGTCTAGTAAGAACTAAAGTGCTACCCGCTTGGCTCGCCGTATAAATAGCTTAGTCTTGGCTGGTGGGAGGAGCCACGCGTGGTGACGTCACGCGAGGTGGGTGGAGCCTAAGCGAAGCCCCTCATTAATATGATTTTCATGCGGGTTCATATTAACATGAGGATGTGTTTCACGCTCGCATATTGCACAGAGAGGCGGGAACCACGAGCCTAATCATATATATATATATAAAAGGAGACAAAACCGGCGCAGAATAGATAGAAGAACAAAAAAAGATGTATCATTTCTACTCCTCGTCCCGGTCTGCCTCTCCTGCCCCCCCCTCCTACCCCCATATCCCCCCCTAACACGTGTGACGTCGGGAAGGCAGTGATGCAAGAGATTTTTCCTTGGCGCTGCCTATACCCGGGGCACTGGCACTCGAGCCGGCGTGATTCTGGGCATCTCTTTGGCATCTTCCATTATTCTCGTGAGTTTTTGGGCTCACACCTGTATGACGATGGGGTGGGGAGGGGAGGGGGGGAAGGTGAAGGGGAGGATAGGGTGAAGGGGGTACGGGGTATAGGGGTAAGGGTAAGGGAGGGGGAGGGGGGAGGGCTAGGATCAGCATGACCCCAATTTTCTTAGAGGGGATTGAAAGGGGGGGAAGGGGGGGGTCGCTAGATTTTTCCTGGTTCCCGCTTTTGTTGTTTCTGTCTGTGTGTCTGTCTGTCTCTGTCTCTCTCTCTTTCTCTTTCTCTCTCTCTCTCTCTCTCTCTCTTCACCCACACAACGCAGATATTTTTCATTCATTTATTCTCAAAGTCAATGCAGGCACGAACAGACACGTTTCTAAACAGACAAACAGACAGATACACAACCACTCACGCAAACACAATCCACCTCACACAGACACACAAAACACGCGCAAATGTACAAATACAAGCGCATCCCCCCCCCCCACACACCAGTCTTCACCACTTCAACACTCTCACATAAACAGACGTAAATACATAAACACCTCATAATGCTTCACTATACATAAACGCAAACAAACAAACAACACACACACATTCATATCCTAATCCCTATACCCACTCCACCTCACAAACAAACACACATACACATACACACAATAACAAACAAACACAAACACACACTCACACAAACAAACAATAAAAAAGAAATACATATACGTACACAAACAAACAAAAATAAGCACATATACCTATACAAACAAAAACAAACACGCATGCGCACACAAACAAACAAAAACAAACCAATATACCTACACAAACAAAAACAAAACAAAACAAACACTCATCCCGCAACACCCTCGTACCCCATACTCCATACCCCCCCCCCCCCCCCCCCCCACACACACACACACACTTTTCATGACCAAAGCCAAGGAGGCGATCTCATGAGAATATACGTATTACGACACAAGGACCCGCCGTGCAAGTTTTTTTTTCTCTCTCTCTCTCTCTCGCTTTTTCGTTTATTATTAATTTTTTTTTTTACGTTTTTTACTTTTTCTCTCTTTTTTTTTCTCGTGTTTTTCCCTTTTTTTCGTAATTTACGTTTTTTCTGTTTCTATTCTCGTTTTTTGTGTATTTCTCTCTCGTTTTTTTTCGTTTTCTTGTTTTCTTCCCTTTTTCATTTCTTTCTTTTTCGTTTTTCTATTTTCTCTCGTTTTTTATTTTTTTATTTTTCTTCCTTTTTTCATTTTCTCTCGTTTTTTTTCGTTTTCTCTCTCCCTTTTTTCATTTCTTCTTTTTCCGTTTTTCTATTTTCTCTCGTTTTTTAATTTTAATTTTTATTTTCTCTTCTTTTTTTCATTTTCTCTCGTTTTTTTTCGTTTTTTTTCTCTCTCTCTGCCACGTAATGTAGGCCTCTCAACGTCACAATTTCGCGGCTTCTGAGATAAATCTTACGATGGCTCCTTCGTCCAAGATAAGAATCGTGTATGACGTCACTTTCCTTGGCACTGTCGTCATCCAGTCAGGGAAAAATGACAGATAGATAAATAGATAGATAGATAAATAGCTCGTATACGGATAGCTGGATGGATGGATGGTGATAAAGAGATCCCATTAAGGAGAAATGGTAGATAGATAGATAGATAGATAAATAGATAGATAGATAGATAGCTCGTATATGGATAGCTGGATGGATGGATGTAGATAAAGAGATCCTATTAAGGTGAAATGGTAGATAGATAGATAGATAGATAAATTAGATAGATAGATAGATAAATTAGATAGATAGATAGATAAATATCTCGTATATGGATAGATGGATGGATGGATGTAGATAGAGAGATCCCATTAAGGAGAAATGGTAGATAGATAGATAGATAGATAGATAGATAAATAGCTCGCATATGGAAAGATGGATGGATGGATGTAGAAAAAGATCCCATTAAGGAGAAATGGTAGATAGATAGATAGATAGATAGATAGATAGATAGATAGCTCGTATATGGATAGAGGGATGGATGGATGTAGATAGAGAGATAGATAGGTAGGCATTCTGATCGACAGATAGGCAGAAAGATTGGTAGATAGATAATTACATATATATATATATATATATATATATATATATATATATATATATATATATATATATATATATATATATAGGTAGAGAAAAATACACATGAATAGATATAGAGATAGATAGATAGATAAATGCTCGCATATAGAAAGAATGATGGAAAGATACAGATAGATAGATTATGATTGACAGATAGATATAAAGATGGGTAGAATAATTAAACAGACAGAGAAAAAGACAAATGGATAGACAAATAGATAGATGCTTATATATAGAAAGATGGAGGGATGTAGATAGATCGATGGACTGATAGATAGGTAGAAAGATGGGTAGATAATTAAATAGAGACATACAGACAGGTAGAGAAAAAGACATGGATAGATATAGCGATAGATAGATAGATAGATGCTCGTGTGTAGAAAGATGGATAGATGCATGTAGATAGATAAATAAATGAAAATTTTGATAGGCAGATATATAGAAAAACAGATATATAGTTAAATAGATAGGGAGACAGACAGATGGAGATATATAGATACATATAGAAACATAGATAGATAGATAGGAGGAGAAACAGATACATAGATCATAGAATATAAATATAGATATGCAGATAGATAAAAAATACTGATTAACATATAGATAAAAATATGAATTGACAGATAGATAAAGAGAAAATAAATAGACAGCAGGATATGGATATAAATACGCATATAGAAAAAAAACGGATTGAGAGATAGATAAAGAGAGAGAGAGAGGTAAAGATGAACAAACACATATCTCGCCAGCCAATTATATCGCATAAGAGCCAGAGACTGAACGCATTTAAAGGCAAAATGAGCTTTAATGTTTACACGCTGTTGTCGACCAATTTGCAAACTCATCAGATCACATATAATTTTTTTTTTCCATTTTTCTTCTGTGAATTATCTGTAAATTGAAAATTATTTTGAATATACTTTTTACTTTTCTTTTTTTTCTTTTTTCTTCTCTTTTCTTTCGTTTTTTTCTTTACTTTTCTTTTTTCTTCTCTTTTCTTCCGTTTTTTAAATCTGTTTTCTGTTTTTTTCTGTTTTACTTCTCTACTGTTTCCATGTTGTTCTTTATATAATTTGTCTTCTTTTTTCCCTTTTCCTTCCTCCTTTCACTTCTTCTCTCCCATTTTTATTTGTTTTTTTTTTTTATTTCTTTTTCTCTCTTTTTTTATTTTTAAAAAAATATATTCTTTTCTTCCCCTTTTTCCCTTCTTTCACTTCTCTTCTCTCCCATTTCTCTCTCTTTTTTGTATTTACTTGTTTGTTTGCCTGTTCCCCGTTTTCTCTTTTTTTTATTTATTTATTTTTTTCTTTTCCTTTTCCCCTTCCTTCACTTCTCTTCTCTCCCATTTCTCTCTCTTTTTTGTATTTGTATTCTTCTTTTCTTCCTCCCCCCGCCCTTCTTTCACTTCTCTTCTCTCCCATTTCTCTCTCTTTTTTGTATTTGTATTCTTCTTCTTTTCTTCCTCTTCCCCCTTCTTTCACTTCTCTTCTCTCCCGTTATTTGGTCATTTAATTTGTCTGTCTGTTCCGTGGCCTCCTTTAGGGTCAATGTTAAGGTGAGGTTGAGGTGTCAAGGTCAAAGGTCGTGTTGCCATGACGACCGCGGGAGTGATTTAGCCTCTTCTTTCTTACTCCTCTTCTTCTTTATTCGTTTTTCTAATTTCTTCTTCGTATTTTTATTTCTCTTTTTCTTTATTCTTTTTTTTTTTCATTTCATCTTCGTATTTTTACTTATCTTCTTTATTCGTTTTTCACATTTTTTCTTTGTATTTTCATTTCTCTTCTTCTTTATTATTTTTTTCCATTTCTTCTTCGTATTTTTACTTATCTTCTTCTTTATTCGTTTTTCTCATTTCTTCTTCGTATTTTTACTTCTCTTCTCCTTTATTCGTTTTTCTCATTTCTTCTTCGTATTCTTACTATTTGTTCTTCGTCTTCTTACTCCTCCTCCTCCACCTCCTCCTCCATACGCTGATGATGTTGATAATAATAATGAATGATAATAATAATGAAATTAATAATAATAATGATAATAATAATAATAATAATAATAATAATACTGATAATAATGATAAAAATAATAATAATAATAATGATAATTATATTAATTATGTGGTCAATATTTATAAAACAATATTGATAATAATAACAGCAATGCTAATAATGATAATAAACAACAACAACAATAATAGTAATGATAATAATAATAACAATAACAATAACAACAATAATAATACCAAAAAAAGAAGTATAATAATGACAGTAATGAAAAAATTAAATAACAACAAAGAAGAAAAAGTAATAAAACTAAAACAAAAAATTGAAGAAAAGAATAATAAAAAACATAAAATAAAATAGCAAAATCAAATCAGCGAGAAAATATAATCACGATTAGAAAATAAAGAAAAAAATAAATAGAGAGAGAGAGAGAGAGAGAGAGAGAGAGAGAGAGAGAGAGAGAGAGAGAGAGAGAGAGAGAGAGAGAGAGAGAGAGAGAGAGAGAGAGAGAAAATAAGTGGGATGTCCCATGACACAAGATAGCGTGAGGAGGAGGAGGGGGGAGGGGAGGGGGGAATGGGAGAGAGAAGGAGGGAGAAAAGTGGAGGCGAATGAGGAGAGAGAAAGAGATAGATAGATAGATAGATAGATAGATAGATAGATAGAGAGAGAGAGAGAGAGAAAATAAGTGGGATGTCCCATGACACAAGATAGCGTGAGGAGGAGGAGGAGGGGGAGGGGGGAGGGGAGGGGGGCATGGGAGAGAGAAGGAGTGGAGGCGAATGAGGAGAGAGAAAGAGAATCATAGATAGATAGATAGATAGAGAGAGAGAGAGAGAGTAGAGTGTGGAGAGAGAGAGAGAGAGAGAGAGAGAGAGAGAGAGAGAGAGAGAGAGAGAGAGAGAGAGAGAGAGAGAGAGAGAGAGAGAGAGAGAGAGAGAGAGATTTAAGATTTTATGATTTAAGAAAGAGAGAAAGCGAGTAAGAGAGAGATAGAAAGAGAGATAGAAAGGGTAAGAGATAGTTGAATACAGCGAGAGAGAGATAGAAAGAATAAGAGAGAGAGATACAGAGTGAGACAGAGTAAGAGAGGGAGATAGATAGATAGATAGAGAGAGAGAAGAAAAAGAAAGAGAGAGAGAAAGAAGGAGAGAGAAAGAGAGAGAGGAGAAAAGAAGAGAGAGAGAGAGAGAGAGAGAGAGAGAGAGAGAGAGAGAGAGAGAGAGAGAGAGAGAGAGAGAGAGAGAGAGAGAGAGAGAGAGAGAGAAGAGAGAAAGAGAGAGAGAGAGAGAGAGAGAGAGAGAGAGAGAGAGAGAGAGAGAGAGAGAGAGAGAGAGAGAGAGAGAGAGAGAGAGAGAGAGAGAGAGAGAAAGAGAAAGAGAAAGAGAGAATACAAAGAAAGAGAGAAGAGAAAGAGAAAGAGAGAGAGAGAGAGAGAGAGAGAGAGAGAGAGAGAGAGAGAGAGAGAGAGAGAGAGAGAGAGAGAGAGAGAGAGAGAGAGAGAGAGAAGGAGAGGAGTAGGAGGGAGGGACAGAGGGGGAGGGGGAGATAGTATACAGTCATAGTCACGTATTCCAACTTTTTTTCCAGAAAAATCTAGCGTTTTTAATTTTCCCTTTTTTCTCTTTATCCCTTCTCAGTATATTTCATCATCTGTCATTCTCTCTCTCTCTCTCTCTCTCTCTCTCTGATGGTGATGATGATGACTGATGATGATGATGGTGATGATTACAATAGCGATGAAGATGCTAGCGATAATAATAATGACAAAAACAACGATGGTAATAATGATGATGACAGTGTTGATAATAATAATATCATAACTATGATGATGATGGTAAGAGTGATGACTGAAGATAGTGATCATGAGACTGATGATGACGATAATAATTAAGATGATGAGATTGATGATGATGATGATGACGAAGGTGAAGATGATGATGATGAAAATGAAGGTAATGATCATTATAGTGATCATTAAAGCGATGATAATAATAATAACCTCAATACAACCAATAATAACAGTAAAAAATACATCACCATCAACTAAATCCTTTTTCCGAACAAACAAAAAACAAATGAGCATCTACGAACCGACCGGAAAAGTCCCGCCATATCGCAAACATCCTTCGCTGAGCATCTTTTACGTCACATCCGAAGCCGCCATTTGTTGTTCGTAAGTTTCCATGAAAAAAACAACCCACATCCGATGCAAATGACAATTACTGATGTCCATATTTGCTGCAGAATCTTGGGTTTGTAATATTCTTCCGTGCAAAGAGGATCGGAATGCTTGTTGGATTTATGCAGACGCTTGTTGCACTTCCGCTGCCGCTTAATAGATGGCGCTAGTGGTATTGATTAGATGGTAATGCCATCTGTTGGTGGAACATCAAAGTTAAGGAGCCTTTTTTCTGATTTCATTTAATATATTAATTTCTCGGCATGAATCGTGTCAATCACTTTGGCTTTCACACCCTATATATATATACGTATTTTTCGTTGGTATTTTTAGATAAGACATTCTTTTAAGGCTTCCGTTATCTATGGCGGAAGACGTGATATTAATTCTTGGTATGGACAATAATTTTGGGTATGGACGTATAATGGAATGTGTGTTCATTATCTCTGGCCCATTTTTTGTGTCTATTTCCCGGAAAAGAGGAAAATTCATTAGGGGTAAATCTCTCTCTCTCTATCTATCCTTTCTTTCTTCCTCTCCCTCTCTCTCTTCATTCATTCTCCATTCCCCCCCTCTATTTCTCTATTTTTCTCTCTCTATTTCTTCTCCCTCCCCCTCTTTCTTCCCCTCTCTTTTCTCTACCCTCCTCGCTCTATCTTTATTCCCTTTTTCTTCCCCCTCCTCTTCTGTCTTTATTCCTTCACCTCCTCTTTATCTCTCTCTCTCTCTCTCCCTCTGTCTGTCTCTGTCTCTCTCCCTCCCCTCCTCTCTCTCTTTCTCTCTCCATCCTTCCCCCTCCCTCTCTCTCTCTCCCTCCCTCCCTCCTCTCTCTCTATCTCTCCCTCCCTCTCTCTCTTCTCCTCCCTCCCCCTCCCTCTCTATCATTCTCCTCCCTCCCTCCTTCTCTCTCTCTCTCCCTCCCTCCCACCCCTCTCTCTCATTCTCCCTCCCTCTCTCCCTCCCTCTCTCTCCCTCCTACGAATTTCCAACAAATATTCCACGAACCAACAGATTTGAAAAAGAAGGAAAATATACATCGTGCTCACTTCCCTTGTTATTTCACACTTTTAATTTCACTTTTAATTAACGTAACTGCGCGTCATATGACTTAATTAGATTATATATTTAGTTTAACTGTTCTGTGACAGAATAAATGCAGGGAAAATAAGGAAAAAATAAGAGAGAAAGAGAGAAATAAAGAGAAGATATATATATATATATATATATATATATATATATATATATATATATATATATATATATATATATGTATAGAGAGAGAGAGAGAGAGAGAGAGAGAGAGAGAGAGAGAGAGAGAGAGAGAGAGAGAGAGAAAGCGAGAGAAAACGAGAGAGAGGGGAATAGAAAGAGAGAGAGAGGGGAATAGAAAGAGAGAGAGAGGGGGATAGAAAGAGAGAGAGAGGGGAATAGAAAGAGAGAGAGGGGGAATAGAAAGAGAGAGAGGGGGGATTAGAAAGAAAGAGAGAGGGGAATAAAAGAGAGAGAGAGAGAGACAGAGAGAGAGCGAAAGAGAGAAAGAGAGAGAGAGAAAGAGAGAGAGAGAGAGAAAGAGCGAAAGAGAGAGAGAGAGAGAAAGAGAAAGAAAGAACGAGAAAGAGAAAAGAAAGAGAAAGAAAAAAGAAAAAGAGAAAGAAGAAAAGAAAAAGAAAGAGAGAGAGAAAGAACGAGAAAACCAAAAAAAAAAAAAAGACAGACAGAGAGGTGATTCGCCAGCCGTGACGCCAAACGGGTTGAAGTGTTATAAGCAGCCTGTTACAAATATCAACGCGTTATGTAATAGGGATTCAGGAAGGAGTTCGGTTTCGAATAACTCGCCGACCTTGCGGAAGTGTAGAGCCGTTTATGATCTTCCATTGGGCTTTTTTTTTCCCCTTGCTTTGTCTGTCTGTCTGTTTGTGTGTTTGTTTGTTTGTTTGGCGTTTTGTTAGCTCTCTCTTTCTTTTCGTTCCATTCCGCACGAGTTCTTTCTTTCTCTTTCTTTTTTTTTCTTCTCATCTATCCTTCTTTCCATCCCTCTTCCTCCTAGCTTGCCTCTCTTCCTTTTTCTCCTTCTTCTCTCCCTCTTTCTCCTTCCCCTCCCTTTCTCCCTCTTTCTCCTTCTTTCCCTCCCTTTCTCCCTCTTTCCCCTCTCCCTCCCTCTTTCTCCTCTCCATCCCTACTCCCTCTCCTCCTTTCGTCCTAGTCCTTTCACCAGAATCCCAAACGTTGGTCAAATTCAAAAGAATCAAACAGCGTCATTTCCCGCAAACGTTTGGGAGACAAAATGGCGCGAAATTCAAAAACAGATGACGTGATCGCGTGTTGTTTCGGGGAAACGGAGGAAATGCAAAAGTCGGGCATTTATTCCCTCTTTCTTCACTTGTTTTTCTTTGTGTCTCTGTCTCTCTTTCATTCTCCATCTCCCTTTCCTTCTCTCTCTCTTCCTCCTTCCTTGTCTCTCTCCCTTTCCCTTTCATTCCCTCCCTCCCTCACCCTTTCTTTCCCTCTCTCTCCCTCCTTCCGTCCCCCCCTCCTCTCTCTCCCTCCTTCCGTCCCCCCTCCTCTCTCTCTCTCTCTCTCTCTCTCTCTCTCTCTCTCTCTCTCTCTCTCTCTCTCTCTCTCTCTCTCTCTCTCTCTCTCTCTCTCTCCCTCCCTTTCTCCTGTCATTCTTAACCTCTAGCAACTATCCTGAAGAGAGACTGAGCATTCAAGAGCCCTGTCGGAGAAGGGGGAGGGGGAGGGGGAAGGGGACGACGAGGTCGAACGGTATTAGCCATTCCTCCCTCCCCCTCCCTCTTCCCCCTCCCCTCCCCCCTCCCTCCTCCTTCCCTCTTCCCCTCCTCCTCCTTCCCTCTCCCCCTCCCTCCACCCTCCTCCTCCTCTTCCCCATCCCTCTCCTCCTCCCCCTCCCCCTCCCCCAGCCTGATGCAGCATCCGTGAACTTGACCTTAGGGTGTGCACACACTCATGTAAACAGACACAGACATACACGCACACCCACACCGACATGTCCATACACACACACACACCTACATAAACATACATAGACTTGCACACACACACATATATGCACGCACACACACAAACACACTCAGCAAACACACACACACACACACTCTCTCACCCACACACACAACAAATATTCTCACACACTCAGCAAACACACACACACACACACACACACACACACACACACACACACACACACACACACACACACACACACACACACACACACACTCAACAAACACACACACACCCGCACTCAACAAACACACACACACACTCTCTCACCTACACAAACACACACGCACACTCAGCAAATACATACACAAACAATCACGCAGCAAACACACACACACACACTCAACAAACACACACACCCACTCTCTCACCTACACAAACACACACGCACACTCAACAAACAAACAAACACACACAGACACTCTCACCTACACAAACACTCACGCACACTCAGCAAATACATACACAAACAATCACGCAGCAAACACACATACACGAACGCACACGCACATGACCTCTCGAGCACATACACGGCGCACATGGCCAGACACGTGTGCATGAGAAATGGAGAACTGTCGACTGGGCGGACGCATATATAGACTTTTGAAATTTTACGAGATACACGTGAGATGAACACGCTCATGAGGTGTACATGGACGCATACACGCTAATTCACATACATACGAACGCGCGTGGACAGACACACAGACACATACACACATTCATGCGCGTAGACACACACACACACACACACACACACACACACACACACACACACACACACACACACACACACACACACACACACACACACACATACACATACACACACACACACACACACACACACACACACACACTCATCAGGGTAAAGGGAAATATGGGGGGAGTAATGGAAAGGGGAAGGGAGAAAGGAGAAGGGGAAGAGAGAAAATAGAAGGGAGAAGGGGAGGGGGAGGGGGAAGAGAGAAGAGAGAAGGGAGAAGGGGAAGGGGAAGGGGAGGGGGAAGAGAGAAGGGAGAAGGGGAAGGGGAGGGGGAAGAGAGAAGGGAGAAGAGAGAAGGGAGAAGAGAGAAGGGAGAAGGGGGAGGGGGGGGGAGAGGTGAAGTTGTCCTCATTGCAAA